>NW_025275280.1:0-1307 GCF_018294505.1 Triticum aestivum
TCGGAACTGCTGGATCAGGAGTCGACACTGTCGAGTGGTGTGTTTAGGGTAAATGAGATTACCCTCTTCATCTTTCTTGGTGTGGATGTGACATGGTAAATCCAACACATCATTTCTGGCTTGATCTTTTACTTTCTTGGGGGTCCAGGGCCCTTTGGGCTTCCCCTTGAACTTTCCTTGAGCCACAACTAAAGCTTCACCAGGAGCAGCTGGCTCGGCTTTACGTTTCTGCTTTCGATTGGAAGTGCCACTGCCGGTGTCTTGACCGACTGGTTTGCCCTTCCCGCTGCGGAGTCGATCTTCTTCTTCTCCGTTAGCGTACCGAGTGGCTATTTCCATCATCCGAGTCAAAGACATATCACCAGTCCGACCGAATTTCAGGACCAGCTCCCGATACTTCACGCCTTCCTTGAAGGCACAAACTGCTTGATGCTCAGACACATTTTCCACTGTGTGATGCAAAGTGGTCCATCTCTGAATGAAATCTCTCAAAGTTTCACTTGGTTTCTGTACACAATGCTGCAATTCTGTTAGCCCTGCTGGTCGTTTGCAAGTGCCTTCAAAGGTTCTAACAAACACCCGGGCGAGTTCCTCCCAGCTGAATATACTGCCAGGTGCCAGCTGATTCAACCATGCTTTGGCCGAGCCCTCCAACATCAGAGGAAGGTGCTTCATAGACACCTCATCATTGCCGCCACCGATCTGCACCACCACTCGGTAATCCTCAAGCCAAGTATCAGGCTTGGACTCACCAGTGAATTTGCTGAGTCCAGTCGCCAACCTGAAGTTGGGAGGAATCACCGCAGCTCTGATGGCTCTGCTGAAACACTCGGGACCTGAAACATGTACCCTGCTGCCAGTCGGCTGGTCTCTATCACGGCCTTCTTTGTGTGCCCTGTTTCTGTCAACTAGACCTTGAACAATAATTGATCTCGCATCAAAGCCTGGCTCTCTGGGGTCAACTGGACCTCTACGCTCGCCACTGTGAGGGCGTCTGTCATCATATTGCCGAGGCATATACGATCCACTCCTCGGAGGAGGTGTGGGCACTCGACGACGGTCATCACGACCGAGTCGGGGATCATACTGCTCATGGTTTCTGTATCGATCTTGCCGGGGCTCACGTCCCTCACGCCTCGGGGGCGATCTTGGGCTGTGGGCCGACTGAACTGTATCCGCAATCACAGACCTGCTATGAATCCTATTCCGCGACTGAGATACTGTTGTGTTTTGTTCACCTACTTCCCGGAGCAAGGCTCGAATCTGCATCAAACCTCGGCCAGCCTCCGACTCGGAAGGCTAAATTG
>NW_025275281.1:0-1307 GCF_018294505.1 Triticum aestivum
CTAAGGTGAAATCTGAGAAAGTGTTATCTTCCTTGCATCTGCATCATCCATCATCATTCATCATGGTAGCAAGTTGTGTTGCCAGGATCCTTGACACGGATGTTGGTAAAACCTTGATGATTATGGAAATGCTCAAGTTCTTGAGAGCACGCGCAAGTGCTAGGTTTGATCGTCGGCATTAACTGTATAGTGCTCTCAGTTTCCTCGGCAATGCTATGACCTTTTCAAACAGTGAATTCACTCTCTATTGTTGGGTTCTTCCCCAGTTACCAGAATCATTCCCAGCATTTGCATTTTGTTCCCAGCTTGCACCGCCAATGTGCCATTCTACCATGGGTCTCTTCCATTTCCGGTGATAAGCAAATTCATCCATTACGTTGTCTTCAACAAGGTAATCCACATCATCCAAGTCCGAGTATGCCATTCTACCGACCCCCCTCCAAACGATCGCTCGAGAATTGCCTTAAGCTGGTTTAAAGAGTTTCAATGATCTCTGAATCAAAAGTAATTCTTTTTGCCACTTAAGGGGATGATTCTACGAGTCACCTTCCCTAAGGTGCATCATTATGGTATCATGGCAACTCAACTCCTCGCTACGTTGACAACCATTCACCACCCTTTTAAGCGTGGAATTGTAGTCTACCTGGTAAACCTCGTCATCTGCTCCACTCCATCCCTCTAGAGGTGTGCTTCGTCTCTCAGCTCGAAGATGTTGCTATGTCTCATTCCGAGAGTTAATCCTGAGTTGTTCGACCATCGAGAAGATTGATCCTTCTAGAGTTCCCTTCTCCTCTCGTTGTCATGTTGGTTGGAGTTCTCGGAGCAAGACATCAAGATGATGATGGTGATCAAATCAACACTCTTATGGAATGCCCCCTGGATCGTGAAGATTATACTAGTTTGCGTTTCCCCTTCGTCTTACCCTACACTTGAATCTTGGGTCGAGATTCTTGTTTAGTGGGGGTGAGTTGTCACATCCCTAGCTTCTGGTAATGCTCTAGGCTAGCTTCATGTGTGCATCATGTCTATATTCCGAAAGTTGAAATGAGGAAATTGAAAGCCTCGGAAATCATTTTAATAAAGGGGCAAGAAACCCTAAAATTGCAATCAGTAAATCCAAAATGCCCTAGAAATAGCTCTGACAATTTTGGCAAGAGTTATAAATCAAACCAAAATTTTGGGACATTTCTAAGGAATTATTTGGGCTCTGATTTTAAATCAATATTTTATTTGAATTTGGAGTTATATTCATAATATATAATGAATATATTTTCAAATGCCCTGAGATATTTTATGTTTATGAGGAG
>NW_025275282.1:0-1307 GCF_018294505.1 Triticum aestivum
TATGGAGAGACTAGCAACGAGGGAAGGAGAGTGCATCTACATACCCTTGTAGATCGCTAAGCGGAAGCGTTCAAGTGAACGGGGTTGATGGAGTCGTACTCGTCGTGATTCAGATCACTGATGATCCTAGTGCCGAACGGACGGCACCTCCGCGTTCAACACACGTACAGCTCGACGATGTCTCCCACGCCTTGATCCAGCAAGGAGAGAGGGAGAGGTTGAGGAAGACTCCATCCAGCAGCAGCACAACGGCGTGGTGGTGATGGAGGAGCGTGGCAATCCTGCAGGGCTTCGCCAAGCACCTACGGGAGAGGAGGAGGTATCACGGGAGGGAGGGAGGCGCCAAGGGCTCAGGTATGGATGCCCTCCCTCCCCTCCACTATATATAGGAGCAGGGGAGAGGGGGGAGGCGCAGCCTTGCCCCTTCCTCCAAGGAAGGGGTGCGGCTAAGAGGGGGGGAGGAGTCCATCCTCCCCAAGGCACCTCGGAGGTGCCTTCCCCCTTTAGGACTCTCCCCTTTTTCCTATATCTTGGCGCATGGGCCTCTAGGGGCTGGTGCCCTTGGCCCATGTAGGCCAAGGCGCACCCCCTACAGCCCATGTGGCCCCCCGGGGCAGGTGGCCCCACCCGGTGGGCCCCCGGGACCCTTCCGGTGGTCCCGGTATAATACCGATGACCCCGAAACTTGTCCCGATGGCCGAAACAGGACTTCCTATATATAAATCTTTACCTCCGGACCATTCTGGAACTCCTCGTGACGTCCGGGATCTCATCCGGGACCCCGAACAACATTTGGTAACCACATACAAACTTCCTTTATAACCCTAGCGTCATCGAACCTTAAGTGTGTAGACCCTACGGGTTCGGGAGACATGTAGTCATGACCGAGATGTTCTCCGGTCAATAACCAACAGCGGGATCTGGATACCCATGTTGGCTCCCACATGTTCCACGATGATCTCATCGGATGAACCACGATGTCAAGGACTCAATCAATCCCGTATACAATTCCCTTTGTCTAGCGGTATGGTACTTGCCCGAGATTCGATCGTCGGTATACCGATACCTTGTTCAATCTCATTACCGGCAAGTCTCTTTACTCGTTCCGTAACACATCATCCCGTGATCAACCCCTTGGTCACATTGTGCACATTATGATGATGTCCTACCGAGTGGGCCCAGAGATACCTCTCCGTTTACACGGAGTGACAAAATCCCAATCTCGATTCGTGCCAACCCAACAGACACTTTCAGAGATACCCGTAGTGTACCTTTATAGCCACCCAGTTACGTTGTGACGTTTGGCA
>NW_025275283.1:0-1307 GCF_018294505.1 Triticum aestivum
GGTGGTGGCGCACGTCGACGACGAGGCGGTTGCGGCCCGGTGACGGGGGGAACGACGAAGAGGAGATGAGGACGAGGCGGTTGTGACGCCCGGATAATCAAGCTACAGTAAACCTTTGCTAATGATGCCACATCACCTCGATTACTGTTGCTAAATCTCGTGTTAGTTTGAAACCGAAATTCAAAATCAAGCAAACAATAAAAGTTTTCAAATGTTAAAACTAAAATGTTCAATAAATAGTAGATAAATCAGAGGCTATGATAAAATTGTAAACAACATTATTGAAATTTGATAAGTGCCTTAAACAACCTCAAACAGTGGCTGAAAACATTATTTAATGACCTTTTGATTAATACAAAAGAAATATGAAATGATATTTACCCCAAACTAGTTTTTGGTGGTAGGATATATTGTGCTGTGAAATGAGGGCCAGCCCTTATATTTTACTAAAACTAAAATGGGATGAAACAAGAAATAAAAGCAATAAAAGAAAAATAAGAAAAGGAAAATAATAATATGATAAAAACAACAACAAAGGCCCCTCCCCCCCGGGCCTCTTGGCCCATTCGCCTCAACCAACTGGGCAAGAGCCCAGCCGGCCACCCCCGCACTCCCCATTACCACCCCGAAACCCTAACCGGTTCCCCATGTCGCCCCACTTGCCCCCCAATCTCTCCACGCCTCTCCTCTTTTTCCCCCGAACCAAATCGGATCGGGGCTTGGGGGCTCGACCCCGCCTGCTGCCGCCGCGGCCACCTCGCCGCTCGACGCCCTCACCGGATCGGCACCTCGCCGGCGCAGCACCTCCCGGCCTCCTCCCCCTCCCTCGGCTGGATCTGGATCGGGGAAAACCCCCCGATCCCGTCGCCCGTCGCCGCGATGACCTCGCCGCCCCGCATCCGGAGAACGCCGCCTCACCGGAGACCCTCCCCCACCGGCCTGCTTCCCCGCCGCACGTCGTCCCCGGCATCCACCCCGAGCCCCGCTGCCCTGACCCTACTTCCTCCCCTGTGAGCCGCGCCCCTCCTCTCTTTCCTCTGTCCCGTTCCGGCCCGCGCCCGGACTTGCCCCTACACCGCGGTCGCCGCGTCCGGCCCGTGTGCCGCGCGCCCCTGGGGCATCCATGCCCCGCGCCCTGCCGCGCCTCTTCTCCCCTCCCTAGCGCGCCTCCTCGACCGGCTCCTCTTGCCGGCGGATCCCGGCGAGCCCCCGCGCTCCGGCCACGGCCACCGGCGCAAGCCATGCGCCCGCCCTTCGCACGCCCTCCCGTCGTCACCCGCGCGCGCCCAGCCGCACTTGTTGCCGCC
>NW_025275284.1:0-1307 GCF_018294505.1 Triticum aestivum
GCACTGAATGGTTCACAAAAACCAAGGGGTTTGTGCGAGCCGCATTTGAAAATGGCCAGAGGAAAACCTGGTGCCCCTGTTTACGGTGCGGCAATTGGGAAAAGAGGACAGAGGCTGAAATGGGCAAACACCTGCAGAAGAGTGGTTTTACGCCCGATTATACGGTGTGGACATTTCATGGTGAGTCTGCCCAACGTGACCGAGCTGAGGTGGATCGTCGTCGCACCGACGAGCATGGTACCGGGATGGAAAACATGGTGCAAGACTTTGATGATGCTCGGGATTCGGAGGAGGAGATGGAGGAATCTGCAAAGGCCTTCAATGAAATGTTGGAGTCTTCAAAACGTCCGCTCCATGAGCACACTGAGCTTTGTCAGTTGGATGCCATCTCACAAGTAATGGCTCTGAAGGCTCAGTTCAACTTGGGCAGAGAATGCTACGATGCAATGATGACAGTATTTGGACGCTTTCTACCTAAAGGCCATGTAATGCCTGCAAACCTGTACCAGTCGGACAAAATCCTCCGTGCACTGAAGATGCCCTATGATAAGATACATGCCTGTGAGAAAGGATGTGTCTTGTTTAGGCTTGACTATGCGGACTTGAACTATTGTCCCATTTGCAAGTCTTCCAGGTATGTTGTGGTAGACAACGGTATGGGTGAGAAGACACAGACCAAAATTCCCGTTAGTGTTCTTCGGTATATGCCAATTGTACCAAGACTTCAACGTCTTTTCATGGTCGAAGAGACGGCCAGACAGATGACATGGCACAAAACGGGCAAAAGAACCGAACTAGATGCAAATGGGAATCTGATGATTGTACACACATCGGAAGGTGTTGCGTGGAAAAAGTTTGATGAATTACATGGTGACAAAGCGGCAGATCCGAGGCATCCTCGAGTCGGCATCAGCACGGATGGGTTCAGTGTGTTTGGTATGACGGCAGCCCAATACAGTTGTTGGCCCGTATTTGTCTTTCCACTCAATCTCCCCCCGGACAGATTATGCAAAGAAAGAACATTTTCCTGACGTTGATAATTCCAGGGCCCAACTATCCGGGGAAAAATATGAATGTGTACATGCAACCGCTTAAGGACGAATTGCAAGAAGCCTGGGATAATGGGTTCAAGACATACGATGCCTATAGCAAACGGAACTTCATAATGCGTGTCTGGTACATGTACTCGACGCATGACTTGCCGGCGTATGCGCTATTCGTTGGCTGGTGTGTGCATGGAAGGTTCCCGTGCCCCACATGCAAGGGAGCTCTTGAGTTTCGTTGGCTTCAGGCCGGTCGCAAGTTTT
>NW_025275285.1:0-1307 GCF_018294505.1 Triticum aestivum
TTTGAAATAAACAAAAGGCTCTTGAGATTTCTGGAAAAGAATCGTCAATGTTTAGTTGAGTGTGGGCTTCTTTTACCAAATGCTCTGGCTCGCGTGAATCCGACAGAAGCCTCAGACATATTGAGGGAGTGCTACTTCAATAACGTCAAAGGTATTAAGAATGCTTGTAGCTATAACATAGTGTTAAATAAATTATTAAAACAGGTGCAGCAGGCTAGTTATGAAGATTTTGTAATAAGACTTGCGTCAGCATACGAAGGTTATCAATTCTATTTGCCAGCATTCATGGACTTCTGTGGTAGAATCTACCGTTCAGGTGTATTGCATTTTCATGAGCGTGATTTGTCAAAAAGTTTATTACTCTTTCCTGCCAATCATCCTCAACCTCAAGCACAAAACCACCTGCCGGAAAAAAAGAATCTCAGTCAACACTTAGCATGTGCTGCAGCCTTTAAGTATCCAAAGTTCTCGAACTTAGATGATGCCCTTAAATGGTATAATGAACACCAGACTGAAATGTTTACTTTGGACGAAAGTTTCATTCAATTTGTTGCGCAAGCTAGTGATCTATTTTTTTCATAGCCAAGATCCTTTCTCAGGATGAAGGAGTGAGTAATTATCATCAGGTTCCAGTGACCCAAGATGCGAGTGCGAGTGCATATCAAATTATGAGTTATCTCTTGCTTAACTTAGAAATGGGTAGGAGAATGAATCTTCTTCCATCTTAAGATGGTAAAATCCAAGATGTGTACATGTGCTTGTGGGATGAGCTTAATAAATTTTTGGATACCAGATTGAATAATGTTAGTAGTAGTAATTAGAAGAAAAAACTCGTGGATTCTATGTTAACCACAAAGTTCGTCAAAGGATTGTTTATGCCATCTCCACAGGGGTCCGTCCGGTTCTTCCTCAAATGGGTTGCCTCAATCTTTATCAAACTTTTGTTATCTAGCTTATCCAGCTGCAGTATAGTATACTCCTTCCTTGCTCGATAGAGCTCTTTGAATCCGCTTCAACTAAATGCGTAAAATAGAGTAATTTCTTCAAAAGCCAGTTTCTTTCGAGAAGGCAAGAGGCCCATAGCGAGTTACAATAGTGCCAGTTCTTGTACGGAAGGCCGTAACTCTGGTAACCTCGACTGCTCTAAGAATGATCCGGCCTAGCCGGGCACATCACATCAAAGTTACGTCATTTGTCAAAAACATGGCAAATAGCTCAGTTGGTTTGGTAAGGGAGCTATTCTCTCACTTAAACCACTCCCATATTAGGTATTATATCTCGTCTAAAAGTTCCCCCGCATTTACAGA
>NW_025275286.1:0-1307 GCF_018294505.1 Triticum aestivum
CATGTTCCTATGACTATGAGATTATGCAACTCCCGTTTACCGGAGGAACACTTTGGGTACTACCAAACGTCACAACGTAACTGGGTGATTATAAAGGAGTACTACAGGTGTCTCCAATGGTCGATGTTGGGTTGGCGTATTTCGAGATTAGGATTTGTCACTCCGATTGTCGGAGAGGTATCTCTGGGCCCTCTCAGTAATACACATCACATAAGCCTTGCAAGCATTACAACTAATATGTTAGTTGTGAGATGATGTATTACGGAACGAGTAAAGAGACTTGCAGGTAACGAGATTGAACTAGGTATTGGATACCGACGATCGAATCTCGGGCAAGTAACATACCGATGACAAAGGGAACAACGTATGTTGTTATGCGGTCTGACCGATAAAGATCTTCGTAGAATATGTAGGAGCCAATATGGGCATCCAGGTCCCGCTATTGGTTATTGACCGGAGGCGTGTCTCGGTCATGTCTACATTGTTCTCGAACCCGTAGGGTCCGCACGCTTAAGGTTACGATGACAGTTATATTATGAGTTTACATGTTTTGATGTACCGAAGGAGTTCGGAGTCCCGGATGAGATCGGGGACATGACGAGGAGTCTCGAAATGGTCGAGACGTAAAGATTCATATATTGGATGATATGGTTAGGCCAAGGGGTCAAGCCCATGAGGCTTTAGGTCGGTGCAAAAGGAGTTTTGCGGAGGCCAGGGGGGCAAACGCCGGAGACCCTGGCGTCTGGCCCTGGGCCAGACGCCGAGGCCCATGGCGTCTGGGCCAGACACCAAGGATCGTGGCGTTTGGTCCTGGAGTCCGAGTGGGACTCTTGCCTTTCGGGCAAAACCGACTTTGAGGAGGCTTTTGCTCCAAGTTTCGACCCCGGGGCTCAACATATAAATAGAGGGGCAGGGCTAGCACCAAACACACAACAATTGATCCCTTGGATCTCTTAGCCGTGTGCGGTGCCCCCCTCCACCATAGTCCACCTCGATAATATCGTAGCGGTGCTTAGGCGAAGCCCTGCGACGGTAGAACATCAAGATCGTCACCACGCCGTCGTGCTGACGGAACTCTCCCTCGACACTCGGCTGGATCGGAGTTCGAGGGACGTCATCGAGCTGAACGTGTGCTAGAACTCGGAGGTACCGTAGTTTCGGTGCTTGATCGGTCGGGCCGTGAAGACGTACGACTACATCAACCGCGTTGTGCTAACGCTTCCGCTTACGGTCTACAAGGGTATGTAGACAACACTCTCCCCTCTCGTTGCTATGCATCACATGATCTTGCGTGTGTGCGTAGGAAA
>NW_025275287.1:0-1307 GCF_018294505.1 Triticum aestivum
TGAACTCGTCGTGTGCTTCTATGCTGGGGATATAGATGGACTGTTATGCAGCTCAGTTGGCTACTATTGTTTTATGTTAGTTATTTATGGAGACTACATCGTTTCGTAATTGGAATGTGCTGTGTTGGAATGTGCGTGATTTGAATTCTGAAGCTCGCCAGCGTGATATTAGAGCCAAGATTGAGGAGAGTCACTGCTCCATAATTTGTTTGCAGGAAACTAAGTGTGAGTAGTTTGACATTAGGATGATTAGGTCCTTCTACCCTAGACGTTTTGATCAGTTTGCTTTTTTTCCATCTATGGGTGCATCTGGTGGAATTCTGGTCATTTGGAACTCCTCTGTGTTTGAGGGTCAGCTCATGGAAGTTCAACGCTTCGCTGTAGTTGTCTCTTTGAAGTCTGTTCAAAATTCTGAGTGATGGACTTTGGTCTTGATACGTCTCCAACGTATCTATAATTTTTGATTGTTCCATGCTATTATATATTCTGTTTTGGATGTTTAATGGGCTTTATTATACACTTTTATATTATTTTTGGGACTAACCTATTAACCGGAGGCCCAGCCCAAATTGCTGTTTTTTCTGCCTATTTCAGTGTTTCGAAGAAAAAGAATATCAAATGGAGTCCAAACGGAATGAAACCTTCGTGAACGTGATTTTTGGAACAAACGTGATCCAGGGGACTTGGAGTGGACGTCAAGAAATGAACGAGGAAGCCACGAGGCAGGGAGGCGCGCCTGCCCCCCTGGGCGCGCCTGCCCCCCTGGGCGCGCCTGCCCCCCTGGGCGCGCCCCCCACCCTCGTGGGCCCCTCGTAGCTCTCCTGACCGACCTCTTTCGCCTGTATATACTCATATACCCTGGAAACATCAGACACAGAGCAAAAACCTTATTTCCACCGCCGCAACCTTCTGTACCCGTGAGATCCCATCTTGGGGCCTTTTCCGGCGCTCCGCCGGAGGGGGCATCGATCACGGAGGGCTTCTACATCAACACCATAGCCTCTCCGATGATGTGTGAGTAGTTTACCTCAGACCTTCGGGTCCATAGTTATTAGCTAGATGGCTTCTTCTCTCTCTTTGGATCTCAATATAGAGTTCTCCTCGATCTTCTTGGAGATCTATTTGATGTAACTCTTCTTTTTGCGGTGTGTTTGTCGAGATCCGATGAATTGTGGGTTCATGATCAAGATTATCTATGAAAAATATTTGAATCTTCTCTGAATTCTTTTATGTATGATTGGTTATCTTTGCAAGTCTCTTCGAATTATCAGTTTGGTTTGGCCTACTAGATTGATCTTTCTTGCAAT
>NW_025275288.1:0-1307 GCF_018294505.1 Triticum aestivum
CGGATACTTAACACGCTTAACGAGATCTTGGTATTTGATCTGAGTCTGGCTACGAGCCTATACGCACTAACCATCTACGTGGGAGTAGTTATGGGTATCCCGACGTCGTGGTATCAGCCGAAGCACTTCAGACGTCAGCGACGGAGCGGCGCGCGCCGGATTGGAACGTAAGCCTGCTCTTGTATTAAGGGGGCTAGTTCTGCTTCCGGCCGCCCTCGCAACGTGCAGGTGTGCTATGGGCGATGGGCCCAGACCCCTGTGCGCTTAGGTTTAGACCGGCGTGCTGGCCTCTCTGTTTTGCCTAGGTGGGGCTGCGACGTGTTGATCTTCCGAGGCCGGGCATGACCCAGGAAAGTGTGTCCGGCCAAAGGGGATCAAGCGTGTTGGGCTATGTGGTGCACCCCTGCAGGGAAGTTAATCTATTCGAATAGCCGTGATCTTCGGTAACAGGACGACTTGGAGTTGTACCTTGACCTTATGACAACTAGAACCGAATACTTAATAAAACACACCCTTCCAAGTTCCACAGACAACCCGGTGATCGCTTTTCTACAGGGCGACGAGGAGAGGATCACCGGGTAGGATTATGCTATGCGATGCGACTGGAGATGCGCTTGGAGATGCTACCTGGATATGCTACTTGGAGATGCTACTTGGAGGACTTCAATCTACTCTCTTCTACATGCTGCAAGACGGAGGCTGCCAGAAGCGTAGTCTTCGACAGGATTAGCTATCCCCCTCTTATTCTGGCATTCTGCAGTTCAGTCCACTGATATGGCCTCCTTACACATATACCCATGCATATGTAGTGTAGTTCCTTGCTTGCGAGTACTTTGGATGAGTACTCACGGTTGCTTTCTCCCCCCCCTTTTTCCCCCTTTCCTTTCTTTCTGGTTGTCGCAACCAGATGCTGGAGCCCTGGAGCCAGACGCCACCGTCGACGATGATTACTACTACCCTGGAGGTGCCTACTACTACGTGCAGCCCGCTGACGACGACCAGGAGTAGTTTAGGAGGATCCCAGGCAGGAGGCCTGCGCCTCTTTCGATCTGTATCCCAGTTTGTGCTAGCCTTCTTAAGGCAAACTTGTTTAACTTATGTCTGTACTCAGATATTGTTGCTTCCGCTGACTCGTCTATGATCGAGCACTTGTATTCGAGCCCTCGAGGCCCCTGGCTTGTATTATGATGCTTGTATGACTTAATTTATTTGTAGAGTTGTGTTGTGATATCTTCCTGTGAGTCCCTGATCTTGATCGTACACAATTGCGTGCATGATTAGTGTACGATTGAATCGGGGGCGTCACA
>NW_025275289.1:0-1307 GCF_018294505.1 Triticum aestivum
GGAGTCAGAATATACGCTTTGATGGAGTGATCAAAGTTTTTGGGTTTATACAAAGTTTGTTAGAAACTTGTATTTACAATAAAGTGAGTGGGAGTGCTACAACATTTCTGATAAGTATATGTGAATGACATATTGTTGATCCGAAATGATGTAAAATTTCTGGAAAGCATAAAGGGTTGTTTGAAAGGAGTTTTTCAAAGGAAGACCTGGATAAAGCTGCTTACATATTGGGCATCAAGATCTATAGAGATAGATCAAGACGCCTGATGATACTTTCAAAGAACGCACACCTTGACATGATTTTGAAAGAGTTCAAAATAGATCAGCAAAGAAGGAGTTCTTGGCTGTGTTACAAGGTGTGAGTATTGAGTAAGACTCAAGACCTGACCACAGCAGAAGAGAGAGAAAGGACGAAGGTCGTCCCCTATGCTTTAGACGTAGGCTCTACAGTATGCTATGTTGTGTATCGCACATGAAGTGTGCCTTGCCATGAGTTGGTCAAGGGGTACAATAGTGATCCGGGAATGGATCACATGACAGCGGTCGAACTTATCCTTAGTATCTAGTGGACTAAGGAATTTTCTCGATTATGGAGGTGAAAAGGAGTTCGTCGTAAAGGGTTATGTCGATGCGAACTTTGACACTAATCCGGATGGCTCTGAGTAGTAAACCGGATTCGTATAGTAGAGCAGTTATTTGAAATGGCTCCAAGTAGCGCGTGGTAGCATCCACAAGATGACATAGATATTCGTAAAGCACACACGGATCTGAAAGGTTCAGACCCGTTGACTAATAACCTCTCTCACAAGCATAACATGATCAAACCAGAACTCATTGAGTGTTAATCACATAGTTATGTGAACTAGATTGTTGACTCTAGTAAACTCTTTGGATGTTGGTCACATGGTAATGTGACCTGTGAGTGTTAATCACATGGTGATGTGAACTAGATTATTGACTCTAGTGCAAGTGGGAGACTGTTGGAAATATGCCCTAGAGGCAATAATAAATTGGTTATTATTATATTTCCTTGTTCATGATAATCGTTTATTATCCATGCTAGAATTGTATTGATAGGAAACTCAGATACATGTGTGGATACATAGACAACACCATGTCCCTAGTAAGCCTCTAGTTGACTAGCTCGTTGATCAATGGATGGTTACGGTTTCCTGACCATGGACATTGGATGTCGTTGATAACGGGATCACATCATTAGGAGAATGATGTGATGGACGAGACCCAATCCTAAGCCTAGCACAAGATCGTGTAGTTCGTTTGCTCAGAGCTTTTCTAATGTCAAGTAT
>NW_025275290.1:0-1307 GCF_018294505.1 Triticum aestivum
CCTCGCTCGGGTTCAGTTAGAGCCCAACGCCTCGCACCCACGTGCGTGCGTGTACGAGAGAAACGCACAAACCTCCGTGCATCGCTCGGCCCCGACCACCCACCGTAACCGGGAACACCCCGATATTTTCCTTGCCCTCGCTTTTACCACGGTTTTTTCCGTCATGGATGGCCCAAAGAAGGTCATGCAGCTGCGTCTCCGGCCCGCCCAGGACGAAAAGCCCATTTTCTATCATGATTTTTGGTCATAGAAGTAGGAGCCCACCACATCTATGATGATACCGGGTTTTGTCACAATTATCGTCATAGAAGTGTCATAAGTATGACAGAAAAAATTTCGTTCGGCCCAAAATGTCACGGATGTGTCTTTTATTTGTAGTGTGGAGGCCCAACAACGTCTACAAGAAGAAGGTTGTGTAGTAGACATCACCTCCCAACGGTTACTTAAGTGTGGCAGTGCCTCTCTCTAGGTGCGGCACTGCTGCACCCAGCAAGACAGCAAGGGTGAAGGAGTTGTTATGGAGGATTTTGGAGGGGTCTGGAAGTCCACAAGTGGGTCCACCATGTCCCAAGGTCTGGCATGGGCTAAGGATAGGTGCCCTGGCCTTATTGGGCCAGGCACACCACAACAAGTCCTCAAAAGCCCACGCAGTTATGGAAGGAAAAAGGGAGAGTCCTTGTAGGAATAGGATTGGACTCTGGAGTCCAAGTCCACGTGTGTACTATTCACGATTACTGTTCACGTGGCACTATTCCTTCTACTCCAAGCCCCTACACATATATAAATAGAAGAGAGGGTGCTCCCCAAAGGTACATACAACATTGTCTTTGCCATGTGCCCCCCCCCCCACACACACACAGAGTTCCGTCCCTCGGTCATATTTTCGTAGTGCTTGGGCAAAGCCCTGCGGAGATAGCATCACCATCACCGTCACCATGCCGTCGTGCTGCCGGAACTCATCCACTACCTTGCCGTCTTGCTGGATCAAGAAGTCGAGGACGTCACCGAGCTGAACGTGTGCTGAACGTGGAGGTGTCGTACGTTCAGTGCTCGGTCGGTTAGATCGTGAAGTTGTTCGACGACATCAACCGCGTTGTTCTAACGCTTCCGCTTATGGTCTACGAGGGTACGTAGACACACTTCCCCTCTCGTAGCTATGCATCTCCATGGATAGATCTTGCGTGTGCGTATAATTTTTTTGTTTTCCATGCAACGTTCCTGAACACATCCCGCAAAACAGTGCTGATGAAATACACAGGCCGCTGCACTAACCTCTTGCCGGGGGCCTTTGGTTCTCGAGCTTCAGC
>NW_025275291.1:0-1307 GCF_018294505.1 Triticum aestivum
GATCGAGATCCAACAAACCATTTTCGTTGGTGTGTATGACCATAAAGGTTTTATTCATGTAAACAGAACAACAATTGTTCTCTAACTTAAATGAATAACCGTATTGCAATAAACATGATCAGATCATATTCATGCTCAACGCAAACACCAAATAACACTTATTTAGTTTCAACACTAATCCCGAAAGTACAGGGAGTGTGCGATGATGATCATATCAATCTTGGAACTACTTCCAACACACATCGTCACCTCGCCTTTTACTAGTCTCTGTTTATTCCGCAACTCCCGTTTTCGAGTTACTACTCTTTAGCAAGTGAACCAGTATCAATTACCGAGGGGTTGCTATAAACACTAGTAAAGTACACATCAATAATCTGTATATCAAATGTACCTTTGTTCACTTTTACTAGTCTCTGTTTATTCTGCAACTCCCGTTTCGAGTTACTACTCTTAGCAACTGAACCAGCATCAATTACCGAGGGGTTGCTATAAACACTAGTAAAGTACACATCAATAATCTGTATATCAAATATACCTTTGTTCACTTTGCCATCCTTCTTATCCACCAAATAGTTGGGGTAGTTCCGCTTCCAGTGACCAGTCCCTTTGCAGTAGAAGCACTTAGTCTCAGGCTTAGGACCAGACTTAGGCTTCTTCACTTGAGCAGCAACTTGCTTGCCGTTCTTTTTGAAGTTCCCCTTTTTCCCTTTGCCCTTTTCTTGAAACTAGCGGTCTCGTCAACCATGAACACTTGAAGTGGTCTTGTCAACCATCAACACTTGATGTTTTTCTTGATTTCTACCTTCGTCGATTTCAGCATCACGAAGAGCTCGGGAATTACTTTCGTCA
This sequence comes from Triticum aestivum, assembly GCF_018294505.1. Lineage (NCBI taxonomy): Eukaryota > Viridiplantae > Streptophyta > Magnoliopsida > Poales > Poaceae > Triticum > Triticum aestivum. The sequence goes on from NW_025275291.1 coordinate 850, forward strand.
TCCCTTGCATACCATAGTTCATCACGAAGTTCTACTAACTTGGTGATGGTGACTAGAGAATTCTGTCAATCACTATTTTATCTGGAAGATAAACTCCCACTTGATTCAAGCGATTGTAGTACCCAGACAATCTGAGCACATGCTCACTAGTTGAGCGATTCTCCTCCATCTTTTTGCTATAGAACTTGTTGGAGATTTCATATCTCTCAACTCGGGTATTTGCTTGAAATATTAACTTCAACTCCTGGAACATCTCATATGGTCCATGACGTTCAAAACGTCTTTGAAGTCCCGATTCTAAGCCGTTATGCATGGTGCACTAAACTATCAAGTAGTCATCATATTGAGCTAGCCAAATGTTCATAACGTCTGCATCTGCTCCTGCAATAGGTCTGTCACCTAGCGGTGCATCAAGGACATAATTTTTCTGTGCAGCAATGAGGATAATCCTCAGATCA
>NW_025275292.1:0-1307 GCF_018294505.1 Triticum aestivum
CATAAGAAGACTTCTTTTGCCTGTCATGTGATTTGTACACCCACTATAAATAATCCATTCTGAAGACGCTGGTGTCGTACCCTACAGTGCAGTTAGGGGGATAGGCTTCACCAAGAGCATTGTGAAGCAAAAACATTTGACGAACCAATGGGTTATGAAAGCTTAGATCCAGATTAGGACTAATAGGGAGAGTAGCAAGCGATTCAGGAACGAAGTACATAGTAAGACCATTCGGGAATTTGATCTTGCGCCCTACAAGATGTTTAAGGTCCTCAGCAATGGCATCAGACGATTTTGGTTTTCTGCTGGAGACCTTTCCCGGCAAAAGAGAGTTAAGCTTTCTTAGCCACCCACATCTTCAAGGGTGGCTGAGAAGCAATAAGTCTAAGTGCAGCATCTGAGAATTTTGGCTTTGGAGCCCTAGCAAACAGTCTTGCAGGCGGACAATAGTACCCATAAGAATAAGCAGAATAGTTCTTGGTCTTATGAACATGGCGGTTTGATGAACCGCTCTCATATTCATATGCCCGAGTATGGTTTCCCTACAAAACATTTGCGTTAGTGCGACTAAGGTGAGTCCTCTGTCTGTATGAAGCCTTTGGACCGTATGAAGCCTTTGGTCTGAGGTTTGTCTTCTTCACGTGAGGTGTCATGATGACATTCACAGGAAGATTCTCCAGACACCTTTTCGGAATCCAGATCTTCTTCATAGGCGGTCCATTCCTGCAGTTAGTACCAATGTACCTGGCAAACACTTCACCATTCTGATTCTTAAACAGTATATAGTTTGCATTAAAGGATTCATCAATGATAATGGGGTTAGCACAAGTGAAGCCAGATAGATTGGATGGGTCTGCTGAAGGTTCCTTTGCAGCAACCCACATGGTTTTGGGGTACTGCTGAGGTTTCCAGTAAGAGCCATCAGCATTCATTTTCCTTACGAACCCAACACCCTCTTTCCTCGGGTTTCGGTTCAGTATCTGCTTTTTGAGGACATCACATAGTGTCTGATGCCCTTTAAGACTTTTGTACATCCCTGTTTCAAGCAATGTCTTCAACCTAGCATTCTCATCAGCAATAGCAGTGGTATCCTCAGCAGAGGGGTTAGTTACCACATCAACAGTTGAAGATATTGCAACAGTAGTAGCAGTAGAACATTCAGCAACAGAAGTAGCATTATCACGCTCAATGCATTTAAGACATGGTGGTTCAAATCCTTCCTGAGCGGGACTGATCTGTTTGGCGTGAAGTGACTCATTTTCCTTTTGAAGATCTTCATGAACCGCTCTCAATTTCTCAAGATCTTG
>NW_025275293.1:0-1307 GCF_018294505.1 Triticum aestivum
CCCTTGCGAATGCTACATATAACTATCCATGTGTGAAAGCTTATTCAGGTAGATATACTCCTATCTTGTCTAGAGATTGCCCCTAGGTTAATTTTGTGGTTAGTCATACAAAAGCGACCTGACATATGATATCGTATCCTTTTTAGAATGAAGAACCAAATTTTCATTTTGCGGGATTCAATGGGCCAGAGCGCACCTCTCTAGCTGGACAGGCTACGATGGGCCGATTTTGGACGAACATTTTTTTCCTTTTCTCCCACGCGGACACACAAAATTAGTACCACCTTGAATAATACAAAATCTAAAAAATAATACGGTGAACAGATGAAAATATTGGAGAAACGCACCTTGCTTTATTAGTAGGTATAGAGGTATAGATAAATGCCCTAATGCTGTCACTTTTGGTTTGCATTACATAATAAGCTTGAAGAGTCAGATATCACATAAGATATGCATGTTCGGCACGTTGGTGAGTTAAAAGTCGAGGAATCACCATATCCGTCCTACCATATCAAATGAGCATAGGTAAGTCACTTTTTATTTTTAGGATGGTTTGCAGTGTACTAAATTTCTATACATGTACTTGTTCTTATGTAATTGGCCAGTAGAGCTAATCAAAGAAGCATCATGTTGAATGTGTGTTAATTGTTCATACCTTTAGAATATATTAGATTATTTTCTTAACCACGTCATCCTTATTTTAATCTTGATCATTTAGCATTACCCATGGTCCATCCCTTGCGAATGCTACATATAACTATCCATGTGTGAAAGCTTATTTAGGTAGATATACTCCTATCTTGTCTAGAGATTGCCCCTAGGTTAATTTTGTGGTTAGTCATACAAAAGCGACCTGACATATGATATCGTATCCTTTTTAGATTGAAGAACCAAATTTTCATTTTGCGGGATTCAATGGGCCAGAGCGCACCTCTCTAGCTGGACAGGCTACGATGGGCCGATTTTGGACGAACATTTTTTCCTTTTCTCCCACGCGGACACACAAAATTAGTACCACCTTGAATAATAGAAAATCTAAAAAATAATACGGTGAACGGATGAAAAAATTAGAGAAACGCACCTTGCTTTATTAGTAGCTATAGAGGTATAGATAAATGCCCTAATGCTGTCACTTTTGGTTTTGCATTACATAATAAGCTTGAAGAGTCAGATATCAAATAAGATATGCATGTTCGGCACGCTGGTGAGTTAAAAGTCAAGGAATCACCATATCCGTCATACCATATCAAATGAGCATAGGTAAGTCACTTTTTATTTTTAGGATGGTTTGCAGTGTACTAAATTTC
>NW_025275294.1:0-1307 GCF_018294505.1 Triticum aestivum
GGCGCCGTTGGATTCCCGTTGGAGTCCACTTCAGTAACTTCCTCCTTGAGGGTGCGGAGCACGATCGGGCGCCGGTCCTTCTGTTGCCTCTTCGGCTGGCTGCTATCTGTGCGTGCGCCGCCATCATCAGTGGTGGCATCCTCGGCGGCACCATCAGTGGTGGCATCAGTGTGGTCATCCTCGGCGGCACCATCCGTGGTCTCAGGATCGGTGGGGAAGGCGGCGGCCTCATACAAGTGAGGTTGTTCCTCCATCTCCTGGGACAGCTCCCAGAATGCCTTGCCGCCCGAACCCCCGGCCTCATCGTTGTGGGCCATGTTTCTCTCTAAATAGAAACAAAGTTTGGTCAAAAAGTTGGTTATTGTCAAGGAACAAGATCATGGTCTCATCATTTAGGGTTTGTCGACACCGAGGCATCCTAAAATCTAAGCTTTTATCATTGAGGGTTTTTCGACGCCAAGGCACCCTAAAAGCCTAACTTTTCATCATTTCGGTTTTTATCGACACCGAGGCACCCTAAAAGTCATGCATTAGTCACAAGTACGCCGGGGCACTTGATCCTACTTAATTAACTACTAAGATACCCCGGCCCATGCATTAGTCACAAGTACCCCATATGTCCTATTTTTAGCAAAGTCATGCTAAAATTCACGGAAAATTTCAGCATGACCTTTGCTGAAAATAGGACATATGGAGTACCCGAATTTGCCGGAACAGAAGTTAATCGACATTCCGGCAAACTCAAGGGCCTCTCGGGGTACCTGCAAAATCATCACGACACGATGGTCGGAGACAAAACCTAGCAAACTAGCAAAATCATCACAAATTGTTTTCTGTTAAAGATGATCATCATCTTTACAAGTCTTTCTCAATGTGATCACAAGTAATTCAGAGGCATCACAAGTAATTCAGAGCATCACAAGGCACTAGTAGTTCAGTACATGAACAAGTTTTACAAACCCATATAAGAACAAGTGAATTCTAGTCCCATTGACACTCCTGGTTTTCTACAAACACCAAGTACTAGGGCTAACTGGATGTTGGCTATCTTTTATAGTGTCTCTGTTACATGCCAGTTTGGTCATTGCTAACTCTTGATGTAACTGATATTTTGATTCCTGAACCCCCGATATGCTGTTGTGGTTAATCCTAAGAGAAGATTTTGAACAATGAGAAGTCCATGGATATGTTGTGTTTCTGACTTCCGTTGAGGATCATGGAAATTGGATATGTGAGTGGTCGGTGGACCAACTTTTCACTAAAAATAACAGAAGAGTCCTTTGTTTTCCACTAAAATTATCAGTGTC
>NW_025275295.1:0-1307 GCF_018294505.1 Triticum aestivum
GGGGGGAAACGGACGCGTCGGGTCTACACGGAGTGGATGTAGCTGTGGGTTTGGCCCGGATGTTGCTCCAAAGTGTTCCTCTGGGCCGACCTAACACAACCGGGTGGAGAGGTCCACTGGTCAAAGCCCGTCCGTGCAAAGTCAAAGGGCTAGATCCCGTGGTCAAACGCTACAGGGTTAGCCGGGACGGGGGCCCTGGGGGGTAGCAATGCCACCGGAGCGTCGGACCGGGCCCTCATACATGCGGGGTGGTGTTGTGGCATGTCCGAAGAGGCGGCACGCGTCTCCGGGTTGTGGCCCCCCTCACGGACGGCAATGAAAAGGTAGTAGACATTCTGCGGTAACGATGCAGCGTGAATATTATTAAATACTTGAAGCGCGATAAAATCATGAGTTTTATACACAACATGGGCACATGTGCTATAGGACTGATGGTAATTTTTCATAATTTTTTGGGATGGAGAAGTATCTGAACACTTCCCTCTACGCGGATTGCTCTTCGCACGTCTACGACTGTGGCCGGCGGCCTCGGGGGGCTAGCATACTGTCAAATCTTGCGTAGGCGGCCTCTCACAAATCTGGAAGTGTTGAGGCGGTTACAAACGCCCAGCACGCGTCTCCGGGGTGTGCCCCTCCCCCTCACGGCCGCCGCCGCCGCCGGCACCTAGAGGGGGGAAACGGACGCGTCAGGTCTACACGGAGTGGATGTAGCTGTGGGTTTGGCCCGGATGTTGCTCCAAAGTGTTCCTCTGGGCCGACCTAACACAACCGGGTGGAGAGGTCCACTGGTCAAAGCCCGTCCGTGCAAAGTCAAAGGGCTAGATCCCGTGGTCAAACGCTACAGGGTTAGCCGGGACGGGGGCCCTGGGGGGTAGCAATGCCACCGGAGCATCGTACCGGGCCCTCATACATGCGGGGTGGTGTTGTGGCATATCCAAAGAGGCGGCACGCTTCTCCGGGTTGTGGCCCCCCTCACGGACGGCAATGAAACGGTAGTAGACGTTCTGCGGTAACGATGCAGCGTGAATATTATTAAATACTTGGAGCGCGATAAAATCATGAATTTTTTACACAACGTGGGCACATGTGCTATAGGACTGATGGTAATTTTTCATAATTTTTTGTGATGGAGAAGTATCTGAACACTTCCCTCTACGCGGATTGCTCTTCGCACGTCTACGACTGTGGCCGGCGGCCTCCGGGGGCTAGCATACCGTCAAATCTTGTGTAGGTGGCCTCTCACAAATCTGGAAGTGTTGAGGCGGTTGCAAACGCCCAGCACGCGTCTCCGGGGTGTGCCCCCCCCC
>NW_025275296.1:0-1307 GCF_018294505.1 Triticum aestivum
CTCTTTTCTCAGGATATATGCGACATACGGAATCGTCCAGTCGGGAATGACCACCAAAACCTCCATGATCAAGTCGACCACCGCTGGGACTTCAACTTCAGTCGGATCTGTGGCACTCTTGGGCTGTGGAGTTTCTTCGGTGAAAGGATCTTCTTTGACTGACGGAGTGTGTATATGCTCCAAGAACACACCACTCGGAATGGCTTCTCTCTTGGAACCTATCTTTGCTAGATCATCAGCTGCTTGATTTTTCAGTCGGGGTATATGATGGAGCTCCAACCCCTCGAACTTCTTTTCCAGCTTCCTCACTGCACCGCAGTATCCAGTCATGGCTGGGCTTCTCACGTCCCACTCTTTCATCACCTGATTGACCACTAAATCCGAGTCGCCATAGACCATCAGGCGACGGACGCCGAGTGAAATGGCCATGCGCAACCCATATAAGAGGGCCTCATATTCTGCCTCATTGTTGGAGGAATCAAAGTGAATCTGGAGCACATATCTGAGCCTATCTCCTCTGGGGGAAACCAGGACAACCCCAGCACCGGAACCATTCAACATCTTAGAGCCATCAAAGAACATGGTCCAATGCTCCGAGTGAACTTCAGTCGGCTGCTGTTGTTCAATCCACTCGGCGAGGAAATCTGCTATTGCCTGGGACTTAATGGCTTTCTTTGCCTCAAACTTGATATCAAGGGGAAGAAGTTCAATCGCCCATTTGGCCACTCGACCAGTTGCATCCCTGTTGTGCAAAATCTCTGATAGTGGAGCGTCGCTGACGACTGTGATGGAATGATCAGAGAAATAATGAGCAACCTTCTTTATGGTCATGTATATTCCATATACAAGCTTCTGATAATGAGGATATCTCTGCTTGGATGGAGTCAAGACTTCAGACAAATAATACACTGGGCGCTGAACTTTGAGGGCTTTTCCTTCTTCTTCCCGCTCGACCGTTAGCACAGTACTGACGACTTGTCCTGTGGCTGCGATATAGAGCAACAGAGGCTCTTTGCTGATTGGAGCAGCAAGCACCGGCTGGGTGGAGAGCAGAGCTTTTAGCTCGGCAAACGCTGCATCAGCTTCTGGAGTCCACTCGAACTTGTCTGTCTTCTTCATCAGTCGGTAAAGAGGCAATGCCTTTTCACCGAGTCGTGAGATGAATCGACTTAATGCGGCCAAGCATCCAGTAAGCTTCTGGACATCGTGCACTCGCACAGGGCGTTTCATTCGGAGAATAGTGCCAATCTTCTCTGGGTTAGCGTCGATTCCCCGTTCGGAAACGAGAAAACCGAGTAACTTGCCAC
>NW_025275297.1:0-1307 GCF_018294505.1 Triticum aestivum
CAGGGACATATTGTGGTCTAAGTATTCACACATGTATTACAATTTCCGGATAATACAGTTATAGCATGAATAAAAGACATTTATCATGAACATTGAAATATAATAATACTTTTATTATTGCCTCTAGGGCATATTTCCAACAGTCTCCCACTTGCACTAGAGTCACCAATCTAGTTACATTGTGATGAATCGAACACCCATAGAGTTCTGGTGTTGATCATGTTTTGCACGCGAGAGAGGTTTAGTCAGCGGATCTGCGACATTCAGATCTGTGTGCACTTTGCAAATCTCTATGTCTCCATCTTGAACATTTTCACGGATGGAGTTGAAACGACGCTTGATGTGCCTGGTCTTCTTGTGAAACCTGGGCTCCTTGGCGAGGGCAATAGCTCTAGTGTTGTCACAGAAGAGTTTGATCGGCCCCGACGCATTGGGTATGACTCCTAGGTCGGTGATGAACTCCTTCACCCAAATCGCTTCATGCGCTGCCTCCGAGGCTGCCATGTACTCCGCTTCACACGTAGATCCCGCCACGACGCTCTGCTTGCAGCTGCACCAGCTTACTGCTCCACCATTCAACATATACACGTATCCGGTTTGTGACTTAGAGTCATCCAGACTGAGTCGAAGCTAGCGTCGACGTAACCCTTTACGACGAGCTCTTCGTCTCTTCCATAAACGAGAAACATGTCCTTCGTCCTTTTCAGGTACTTCAGGATATTCTTAACCGCTGTCCAGTGTTCCTTGCCGGGATTACTTTGGTATCTTGCTACCAAACTTACGGCAAGGTTTACATCGGGTCTGGTACACAGCATGGCATACATAATAGATCCTATGGCTGAAGCATAGGGGATGACACTCATCTCTTCTTTATCTTTTGCCGTGGTCGGTGACTGAGTCGAGCTCAATCTCACACCTTGTAACATAGGCAAGAACCCCTTCTTGGACTGATCCATTTTGAACCTCTTCAAAATCTTATCAAGGTATGTGCTTTGTGAAAGACCTATGAGGCGTCTCGATCTATCTCTATAGATCTTGATGCCTAATATATAAGCAGCTTCTCCAAGGTCCTTCATTGAAAAACACTTATTCAAGTAGGCCTTAATGCTGTCCAGAAATTCTATATTATTTCCCATCAAGAGTATGTCATCTACATATAATATGAGAAATGCTACAGAGCTCCCACTCACTTTCTTGTAAACGTAGGCTTCTCCATAAGTCTGCATAAACCCAAACGCTTTGATCATCTCATCAAAGCGAATGTTCCAACTCCGAGATGCTTGCACCAGTCCATAAATGGATCGCTG
>NW_025275298.1:0-1307 GCF_018294505.1 Triticum aestivum
AGTCCACGAAACGGGCCAGAATCGGCCAAACTTGCGAGTGTTGTTGACCAAAACATAATCGCACCCTGGGGTTCAACAACTATGGAAATCACTTCGGGGCCCCAAAACGGTGAGTAATAGTCCATGAAAACGGCCAGAATTGGACAAAACTGTGAGTGTTGACGACGCACACGTAAACACACCCGGGGATCGTGAATCGAGGAACTCGCTTTGGGAAACCAGAACAGTGAGCAATAGTCCAGGAAATGAGCCAGAATTGGCCAAAATTACGAGTGTTGATGACCGACACACAAGCGCACCTTGGGGTTCAATAACTATGGAAACCGCTTTGGGAGCCAAAATGGTGAGTAATAGTCAACAAAATGGGTCAAAATTGGACAAAACTGTGAGTGTTGACGACGGACACGTAAACGCACTCCGAGAATCGTCAATCATGTAAATCACTCTGGGGCCCCAAAACGGTGAGTAATAGTGCACGAAACGGACCAGAATCAGCCAAAAATGTGAGTGTTAATGACCGACACGTAAAAGCGCCCCAGGGTTCGTATGTCGTGGAAATCACTTTGCGACCCGAAATAGTGAGTAATAATCCACGAAACGGGCCAGAATCAGCCAGAATTGTGTGTTGATGACCGACACATAAACGCACCCTGGGTTTTTCAATCGTGGAGATCACTCCGGATCCCAAAACAGTGATTAATAGTCCAAAAAAGGGGCCAGAATCGGCTAAAATTGCGAGTGTTGATGACCTACACGTAATCGCACCCTGGGCTTCATCAATCATGGAAATCACTCTGGGACCCCAAACGGTCAGTTACAGTCCACGAAACGGGCCAGAGTCGGCCAAAATTGCGAGTGTTGTTGACCAAAACGTAATCGCACCCTGGGGTACAACAACTATGGAAATCACTTCGGGGACCCAAAACGGTGAGTAATAGTCCATGAAAACGGCCAGAATTGGACAAAACTGAGAGTCTTGACGACGCACACGTAAACACACCCCGGGGATCGTCAATCGAGGAACTCGCTTTGGGAAACCAAAACAGTGATCAATAGTCCAGGAAATGAGCCAGAATTGGCCAAAATTACGAGTGTTGATGACCGACACATAAGCGCACCTTGGGGTTCAATAGCTATGGAAACCGCTTTGGGAGCCAAAATGGTGAGTAATAGTCAACAAAATGGGTCAAAATTGGACAAAACTGTGAGTGTTGACGACGGACACGTAAACACACCCCGAGAATCGTCAATCATGGAAATCACTCTGGGGCCCCAAAACGGTGAGTAACAGTGCACGAAACGGACCA
>NW_025275299.1:0-1307 GCF_018294505.1 Triticum aestivum
CCGTTTTGTACACGAAGTGCATCTAGTTTTTGCCGTAACCCTCTCAACTTTCTTGCACATGTTATGTGGATGAAATGATGATACCATGCCAACTTTCGACCTTTTCAGAATTCATTTGAAATGCTTTTCAATTTTAGGGTCTTATAGCCGAAAATAATTAGTAAATGCATGAAAAATAACACATGAAGTCAGAAAAGGATTGAAAAATGATAATGTGGCTTTGAATGGTGCATTTTGAACACACAAAAAGTCAGGAGTTCAAATAAGTTTTAAAAAATGAAATCCCTTTGTAATAGACGAGTTTCCGTATGAAATCCTGATACTTTGAAAGAGATTGTCCGTTTTGTACACGAAGTGCATCCAGTTTTTGCCGTAACCCTCTCAACTTTCTTGCACATGCTGTGTGGATGAAATGATGATACCATGCCAACTTTCAACCTTTTCAGAGTTCATTTGAAATGCTTTTCAATTTTCGGGTCTTATTGCTCAAAATAATTAGTAAATGCATGAAAAATAACAAATGAAGTCAGAAAGGATTGAAAAATGATGATGTGGCTTCGAATGGTGCATTTTGAACACACACAAAGTGAGGAGTTCAAATAAGTTTAAAAAAATAAAATCCCTTTGTAAAAGACGAGTTTCCGTATGAAATCCTGATACTTTTAAAGAGATTGTCCGTTTTGTACACGAAGTGCATCCAGTTTTTGTCGTAACCCTCTCAACTTTCTTGCACATGCTATGTGGATGAAATGATGATACCATGCCAACTTTCAACCTTTTCTGAATTCATTTGAAATGCTTTCCAATTTTAGGGTCTTATTGCTCAGAATAATTAGTAAATGCATGAAAAATAACAAATGAAGTCAGAAAGGATTGACAAATGATGATGTGGCTTTGAATGGTGCATTTTGAACACACACAAAGTCAGGAGTTCAACTAAGTTTTAAAAAAATGAAATCCCTTTGTAACAGATGAGTTTCCGTATGAAATCTTGATACTTTGAAAGAGATTGTCCGTTTTGTACACGAAGTGCATCCAGTTTTTGTCGTAACCCTCTCAACTTTCTTGCACATGCTATGTGGATGAAATGATGATACCATGCTAACTTTCAGCCTTTTGAGAGTTCATTTGAAATGCTTTTCCATTTTAGGGTCTTATAGCTCAAAATAATTAGTAAATGCATGAAAAATAACAAATGAAGTCAGAAAGGATTGAAAAATGATGATGTGGCTTTCAATGGTGCATTTTGAACACAGAAAAAGTTAGGAGTTCAAATAAATTTTAAAAAATGAAATCCCTTTGTAACA
>NW_025275300.1:0-1307 GCF_018294505.1 Triticum aestivum
TTCACAAACCGGTGGGGGCACGCTGAGTGCACCCACTGGGTGTAGTCCCCGAGACTGTGGTCGACTGCTTGCAGTTGATCACAGTCTTAGAGAATGCATCTCGCACTTTTTTTTTGAGGTCGACTGGTCGACTTTGTCTTCAACAGGATTAGTGGGGGCACGCTGAGTGCACCCACTGGGTGTAGTCCCCGAGACTACGGTCGAATGCTTGTATTCGGCTGTAGTCTTAGAAACGTGAGTTTTTCCCTTTTTCACTCGGAAGTGAATTATATTTGACATTTAGTCGATTGGTTCTTCGCAGAACTCTTGTGATCTTGTGGCTCGCTACTCAGAGCTGGAACACAAGCATACTCAAGTCGAGCTGAGCTTGAAGCTGGTTCAGGAGAAGCTGACAAAGGCAAAGGAGGAGACCGAAGGTATGTTTGGTGAGACCCTGACGACTGCTTTTCCCCTTGCTTGTTTCAAAATCTGATCTTGATGTAACTTGCAGGTAAGGTAAGGGAGGCCCAACAGAAGAAAGACCTTGAGCTAGCTGAGAAGATCAAGCTTGCTGACGAGAAGTTAGCTTCAGTCACCAAGCTCGAACAAGACAATACCAATCTGAAAGCTGCTCTTGGGATTGCCAACAAGGAGGTCAGTCGACTGAAAACTGATAAAGCTGCCCTGACCGACCAAGTCACCAAATTGACTGGGAAGAAAACTGATCTGGAGGCCTTCCTGAGTGGACTTGCCAAGAAGCTGTTTCTCATGCTTGAAGGTAAACCTCTATGGTTGGCAGACATTTCCAATTGTGATTTTTCCATTCGACCATCTCCTTGACTTAGTGATCACCCTTGCAGAATTTTGTTAAAACTTCGAAGAAGAAACTAGCCGGCTGGAGCCAAACCTCGACCCCGTCAATTCTCCGGTGAACGATGAAGTTGCCATGGATGTTCTCCGACTGGAGTCCCGTGTTGCAGCTGTCGTGGACTATCTCGCAAGGCTGAAGGCCGCCACATCTCGCATCGACTCGACGCTTTGGCCTGAGGAGACACTTCAGAATGACCTTGAATCGCTGATGGCCCGGTTGAACACGATCCCTGGTCGAGTGCAGGAATGGAAGAAGTCCTCGGCTCGGTGTGGTGCAGATGTTGCTCTGTGTCTTGCCCGAGTCCACTGTAAGGATGCACGAGAAGAGAAGCTGGCGGCCCTTCGGGTGGCCAATACCAAGAAGCACGACTTCAGGTCCTTTATGGAAACTTTCCTTGCAGCTGCCACTCGGATCGCCGACGGAATTGACCTTGATGAATTCGTTGCTCCTTCCAGCC
>NW_025275301.1:0-1307 GCF_018294505.1 Triticum aestivum
CATTCACCATATTGACCTTGGCGTGCTTGGGATTGTGCTTGACCACAGCTGTACTTGCCGATCTGACAGGAGGAGGAGGAGGAAGACGCCTCTGGTTGGTACACTTGTTGGCATAGTGACCCTTCTGTTGGCACTTGTTGCACGTGACCTCTGAAAGCGGATGGTGATACGGAGCACTCGGTCTTGGAGCTTGAGACGAAGCCTTGTTCTGAAAGCCTGGGTTGGGTGGGTGGGAGAAACCACTGCCACCTTTACTCTTCTGCTGATACGGCTGACGGAACGGAGGAGGAGGAAGCCAATACTTCTGCTGCTTGAACACTTGAGTAGAGGAAGACGGAGTAACATCTCTGGCACGCTTCCTGGAAGCATCACATCTCATCTGAGCAGCCTCTTGCTTCAGTGCCATGTTGTAGAACTCATCGTATCTCAACGGCTCAAAGAGGACAAGAGCGAGCTGAATTTCCTCACGAAGACCACCCCTGAACTGATAGATCATACTCTTCTCATCAGGAACATCCTGCTTGGCAAAACGGGCGAGCTTCTGGAACAACTTGTTGTAGTCATAGATAGACAAAGAGCCTTGCTTCAGATTGCGGAATTCCTGACGCTTACTCTCAACCACACTTTGAGGGATGTGATGAGCGCGGAAATCTTGACGGAAATCGTCCCAAGTGATCAGACGTCCACCTCTGGAATCCTTGTACTGCTGGAACCACTCTGCAGCCTGATCTTTGAGCTGGAAAGAAGCGAACTTGACGAAATCTTCAGGCCTGACGTTGCTACATTCAAAATTCTTGTCCAGATCCACTAGCCAATCGTCAGCGTCGGTAGCCTCAACACAACCGCTGAACGTCTTTGGGCCATTAGCAAGGAACTGGTTCAGAGTAGCAAAGTGGTGCTGATTATGGCCTTGATTCCCTTGACTGCCTTGATTGCGCTCTTGGAGGATTTGCATGATCAACTGTGTGTTTGCATTAGTAGCGGCCATCACAGCTTGCCATGCTTCCGGAGGAGGCGGAGGTGGAGGCGGATTAGGATTCGGAGTCGTGCGCGTTGGAGGAGCCATCCTGAACAGGTTGACCACCATTAGCACATAGATAGACAACAATATAGAAGCTGAATCCAACGGAATGAAAATTGCAACATATAGTCTTCACATCCGAACAAAATGAACGAATGCATTCCTCTTCAATTGATCACATATCCATAAATTGAGAAGCCACGAAGAATTAAGGTAGAGAAATAAATCAACAAGGTACGGATCAAGAACGAATAATCGGTAAGAAATCCCAATCTCAAACCAATAT
>NW_025275302.1:0-1307 GCF_018294505.1 Triticum aestivum
AAGAACTTGTCGGAGACATCATATCTCTCGACCCGGGCATGAGCTTGAAAAACCAGTTTCAGCTCCTCGAACATCTCATATGCTCCATGTTTCTCAAAACGCTTTTGGAGACCCGGTTCTAAGCTGTAAAGCATGCCGCACTGAACGAGGGAGTAATCATCAGCACGCTGCTGCCAAGCGTTCATAATGTCTTGGTTCTCAGGGATTGGTGCTTCACCTAGCGGTGCTTCTAAGACATAATCTTTCTTGGCTGCTATGAGGATGATCCTCAGGTTCCGGACCCAGTCCGTATAGTTGCTGCCATCATCTTTCAGCTTGGTTTTCTCTAGGAACGCGTTGAAATTGAGGACAACGTGGGCCATTTGATCTACAATACATAGTGTAAAGATTTTAGACTAAGTTCATGATAATTAAGTTCATATAATCAAATTATTTAATGAACTCCCACTCAGATAGACATCCCTCTCGTCATCTAAGTGAAACATGATCCGAGTTCAACTAGGCCGTGTCCAATCATCACGTGAGACGGACTAGTCAAGATCGGTGAACATCTCCATGTTGATCGTATCTTCTATACGACTCATGCTCGACCTTTCGGTCCTCCGTGTTCTGAGGCCATGTCTGTACATGCTAGGCTCGTCAAGTCAACCTAAGTGTATTGCGTGTGTTCCGAGGCCATGTCTGTACATGCTAGGCTCGTCAACACCCGTTGTATTCGAACGTTAGGATCTATCACACCCGATCATCACGTGGTGCTTCGAAACAACGAACCTTCGCAACGGTGCACAGTTAGGGTGAACACTTTCTTGAAATTATTATAAGGGATCATCTTACTTACTACCATCGTTCTAAGCAAATAAGATGCAAAAACATGATAAACATCACATGCAATCATATAGTGACATGATATGGCCAATATCATCATGCTCCTTTGATCTCCATCTTCGGGGCACCATGATCATCTTCTTCACCGGCATGACACCATGATCTCCATCATCATGATCTCCATCATTGTGTCTTCATGAAGTCGTCACGCCAATGATTACTTCTACTTGTATGGCTAACGCGTTTAGCAACAAAGTAAAGTAAATTACATGGCGTTATTCAATGACACGCAGGTCATGCAAAATAATAAAGACAACTCCTATGGCTCCTGCCGGTTGTCATACTCATCGACATGCAAGTCGTGATTCCTATTACAAGAATATGATCAATCTCATACATCACATATATCATTCATCACATCTTCTGGCCATATCATATCACATATATCACTTGCTGCAAAAACAAGTTAGACGTCCTCTAAT
>NW_025275303.1:0-1307 GCF_018294505.1 Triticum aestivum
TTTGGCCGATTCTGGCCCCTTTCGTGGACTATTACTCACTGTTTTGGGGTCCCGGAGTGATTTCCACGATCGACGAACCCCGGGGTGCGTTTACGTGTCGGTCATCAACACTTGCGGTTTTTATCGATTCTGACCCGTTTCGTGGACTATTACTCACCATTTTGGGTGTCCTAAAGCGATGTCCATGGTTGTCGAACCCCAAGGTGTGCATACGTGTTGATCGTAAAGAATCGCAGCTTGAGCCGTTGTTGGACTATTACTCAGTTTTGTGGTCCCGAAGTGATTTCCATGATTGACGAACCCCGTGGTGCATTTACATGTCGGTCATCAACACTCACAATTTGGGCCAATTCTGGTCTGTTTCGTGGACTATTACTCACCGTTTTGGGGGGTGCCAGAGCGATTTACACGATTGACGATCCCTAGGGTGCCTTTACGTGTCCGTCGTCAAACACTCAGAGTTTTAGCCAATTCTGACCCGCTTCGTGGTCTATTACTCACTGTTTTGGTGTCCTCAAGCGATTTCCATAGTTGTTGAACCCCAAGGAGCGCTTACGTGTCGGTCATCAACACTCGCAGTTTTGTCCGATTCTGACCCGTTTCATGGACTATTACTCACTATTTTGCGGACCCGGAGTGATTTTCACGATCGACGAACCCCGGGGTGCGTTTACGTGTCGGTCACAAACACTCACAATTTGGGCCAATTCTGGTCCGTTTCGCTGACTATTACTCACCGTTTTGGGGTCCCATTGCGATTTCCTCGACTTACGATCCTCGTGATGCATTTACGTGTCCGTCATCAACACTCACAGTTTTGGCCAATTCTGACCCGCTTCGTGGACTATTACTCACCGTTTTGGGGTGCCGAAGTGATTTCCATAGTTGTTGAACCCTAAGGTGCACTTACGTGTCGATCATCAACACTCGCAGTTTTGTCCGATTCTGGCCCGTTTCATGGACTATTACTCACCGTTTTGGGGTCCGAGAGCGATTTCCACGATTGACGATCCCTAGGGTGCCTTTACGTGTCCGACGTCAAACACTCAGAATTTTGGCCAATTCTGATCCGCTTCTGGTCTATTACTCACTATTTTGGATTCCTGAAGCGATTTCCATTGTCGTTGAACCCCAAGGTGCGCTTAGGTGTCGGTCATCAAAACTCTTAGTTTTGGCCGATTCTGGCCCCTTTCGTGGACTATTACTCACTGTTTTGGGGTCCCGGAGTGATTTCCACGATCGACGAACCCCGGGGTGCGTTTACGTGTCGGTCATCAACACTTGCGGTTTTTATCGATTCTGACCCG
>NW_025275304.1:0-1307 GCF_018294505.1 Triticum aestivum
GAGTGTTGATGACCGACACATAAATGCACCCCAGGGATCGTCAATCGTGGAATCGCTCTAGGACCCCAAAACGGTGAGTAATAGTGCACGAAATGAACCAGAATTGGCCCAAATTGTGAGTGTTGATAACCAACACATAAACGCACCCTTGGGTTCGTCAGTTGTGGAAATCACTTCGGGGCCCCAAAACTGAGTAATAGTCCATGAAACGGGCCAGAATCGGCCGAAACTACGAGTGTTGATGACCGACACACAAACGCACCCCAGGGTTCGTCAATCGTGGAAATCACTCCCGGACCCCAAAACAGTGAGTAATAGTCCAAGAAATGGGCCAGAATCGGCCAAAACGGCGAGTGTTGACGACCGACACGTAAGCGCACCTTGTGGTTCAACAACAATGGAAATCGCTTTGGGACCGCAAAACAGTGAGTAATAGTCCAAGAATCGGGCCAGAATCAGCCCAAACAGCGATTGTTGATGACCAAAACGTACGCGCACCTTAGGGTTCAACAACCATGGAAATCACTTTCGGACCCCAAAACGGTGAGTGATAGTCCACGAAACAGGCAAGAATCGGCCAAAATAGCATGTGCTAACGACGGACACGTAAACGCACCTTCGGGATTGTCAATCGTGGAAATAGCTCTGGGACCCCAAAATGGTGAGTAATAGTCCATGGAAGAGCCCAGAATCGAACAAAACTAAGATTGCTGGTGGACAACACATAAACGCACCCCGGGGTGCGTCAATCGTGGAAATCGCTCCGGGACCCCAAAACAATGAGTAACAGTCCATGAAACGGGGCAGAGTCGGCCAGAACTGCGAGTGTTGATGACCGAGACATAAATGCACCCGAGGGATCGTCAATCGTGGAAATCGCTCTAGGACCACAAAACGGCGAGTAATAGTGCATGAAATGAACCAGAATTGGCCAAAATTGCGAGTGTTGATAACCGACACGTAAACGCACCCTGGGGTTCGTCAGTTGTGGAAATCACTCTGGGACCCCAAAACAATGAGTGATAGTGCAAGAGACGGGCCAGAATCGGCCAAAACTGTGAGTGTTAATGACCGACACGTAAGCGCACCTTGGGTTCAACAACTATGCAAATCGCTTTGGGACCCCAAAATGGTGAGTAATATTCCAAGAATCGGGCCAGAATCAGCCCAAACTGCGATTGTTGATGACCGACACGTAAGCGCACCTTAGGGTTCAACAACCATCGAAATCGCTTTCGGACCCCAAAACGGTGAGTAATAGTCCACGAAACGGGCCAGAATCGGCCAAAATCGCGAGTGTTGTCGAC
>NW_025275305.1:0-1307 GCF_018294505.1 Triticum aestivum
GGGGGGGTAACGGTTGGTTTGTTCCCCCCACTATATAAAGGGGTCTTCTTCCCCAAAGTTGACTTACCTCTTCCCCCAAAAGCTCCATTGTTGCTCCAAGCTCCATTTTCGCCCGATCTCTCTCCCTAGACAATCAAACTTGTTGATTTGCTCGGGATTGGTTGAGAAGGCCACGATCTACACTTCCACCAAGAGAAATTTGATTCCCCCCACTTATCCCTAGCGGATCTTGTTACTCTTGGGTGTTTGAGCACCCTAGACGGTTGAGGTCACCGCGAAGCCATAGTCCATTGTGGTGAAGCTTTGTGGTGTCGTTGGGAGCCTCCAATTAAGTTGTGGAGATTGCCCCAACCTTGTTTGTAAAGGTTCGGTCACCGCCTTCAAGGGCACCAATAGTGGAATCACGTCATCTCGCATTGTGTG
Organism: Triticum aestivum; assembly: GCF_018294505.1. Taxonomy (NCBI): domain Eukaryota; kingdom Viridiplantae; phylum Streptophyta; class Magnoliopsida; order Poales; family Poaceae; genus Triticum; species Triticum aestivum. Next base: position 424 of record NW_025275305.1, read on the forward strand.
AGGGCGTGAGGAGAATACGGTGGCCCTTGTGGCTTCTTGGGGAGCATTGTGCCTCCACACCGCTCCAACGGAGACGTACTTCCCCTCAAAAGGAACTTCGGTAACACATCCTCGTCTCCACCGGCTCCACTCTTGGTTATCTTGTTCCTTTACTTTCGCTAGTTTACTTGTGTTATATCTCTTACTTGCTTGCGTGCTTGTTGTCGTTGCATCATATAGGTTGCTCACTTAGTTGCATATCTAGACAACCTATTTTGATGCAAAGTTTAATTTGGTAAAGAAAAGCTAAAAATTGTTAGTTGCCTATTCACCCCCCCTCTAGTCAACTATATCGATCCTTTCAATTGGTATCAGAACCTCGTCTCTTTATTAAGGACTTTACCGTCCAAAGAGTATGGTTGACGTCGTAGACGGTGCGGAGGAGCACCGGTGAGAATCCTGTCTCGTCTACGGGAGATGGGGGAACCGCGGTCTCTCGTGAGGAATTCAATGTGGCGTTGGACACATTGAAAACCTCCATGACGACCAAGGTCGAAAGCATGTTGAATAAATTCTTAGAAGGGCTTAAACTTACAACCGCACCGTTGAAAGTGGGTGATCCCGCTAACAAGGTGACGGATGCTACCTCCGACAAGGGGGAAGCTTCGAGCGAGAAGGCTCCTTGTTCTAGTGATAAAAATGGGACCGACATCTTTGCCCATGTGGAACCTCCACCCGTCTATGGTGGACCGCTTCCTTCCACTCATTTGAATCATGCCGGCCCGGCCCCTAAGATTGAGAAGAATGTAGATTTTGATTCTTGGGTCTATCGTTTTAAGCGTCATTTAAATCATGTGAACACTAACCTTTGGAGAATCATTGAAGAAGGCTTTTATCCGCATGAC
>NW_025275306.1:0-1307 GCF_018294505.1 Triticum aestivum
TCCTATTACAAGAACATGATCAATCTCATACATCACATATATCATTCATCACATCCTTTGGCCATATCACATCACATAGCATACCCTGCAAAAACAAGTTAGACGTCCTCTAATTGTTGTTGCATGTTTTACGTGGCTGCTATGGGTTTCTAGCAAGAACGTTTCTTACCTACGCATGAACCACAACGTGATATGCCAATTGCTATTTACCCTTCATAAGGACCCTTTTCATCGAATCCGATCCGACTAAAGTGGGAGAGACAGACACCCGCCAGCCACCTTATGCAACTAGTGCATGTTTGTCGGTGGAACCGGTCTCACGTAAGCGTACGTGTAAGGTTGGTCCGGGCCGCTTCATCCCACGATGCCGTCGAATCAAGATAAGACTAGTAACGGCAAGCATATTGAACAATATCGACGCCCACAACTACTTTGTGTTCTACTCGTGCAAAGAATCTACGCAATAGACCTAGCTCATGATGCCACTGTTGGGGAACGTAGCAGAAATTCAAAAAATTTCCTACGTAACACCAAGATCTATCTATGGAGAGACCAGCAACGAGTAGAAAGAGAGTGCATCTACATACCCTTGTAGATCGCTAAGCGGAAGCGTTCAAGTGAACGGGGTTGATGGAGTCGTACTCGTCGTGATTCAGATCACCGATGACCAAGTGCCGAACGGACGGCACCTCCGCGTTCAACACACGTACAGCTCGACGACGTCTCCCACGCCTTGATCCAGCAAGGAGAGAGGGAGAGGTTGAGGAAGACCCCATCCAGCAGCAGCACAACGGCGTGGTGGTGATGGAGGAGCGTGGCAATCCTGCAGGGCTTCGCCGAGCACCTACGGGAGAGGAGATGTGTCACGGGAGGGAGAGGGAGGCAACCAAAGGCCTTAGGTCTGATTGCTCCTCCTTTTCCCCACTATATATAGGGCCAAGGGAGAGGGGGAGGGCGCAGCCTTGCCCCCTCCTCCAAGGAAGGGGTGCGGCTAAGGATGGGGAGGAGTCCATCCTCCCCAAGGCACCTCGGAGGTGCCTTCCCCTTTTAGGACTCTTCCCTCTCCAAGTTTCCTTGCGCATGGGCCTCTTGGGGCTGGTGCCCTTGGCCCATGTAGGCCAAGGCGCACCCCCTACAGCCCATGTGGCCCCCGGGGCAGGTGGCCCCACCCGGTGGGCCCCCGGGACCCTTCCGGTGGTCCCGGTACAATACCGATGACCCCGAAACTTGTCCCGATGGCCGAAACAGGACTTCCTATATATAAATCTTTACCTCCGGACCATTCCGGAACTCCTCGTGACGTCCGG
>NW_025275307.1:0-1307 GCF_018294505.1 Triticum aestivum
CAACTAGCATAGCAAAGATAGAAGTGATTTCGAGGGGTGGTCATCTTGCCTGCAAGGTTCTCAGAGTTGTCGAAAGCTTGATCCTCGTAAGCGTACTCAACAGGTTCCTCGTTCACGAACTCGTCTCCCGGCTCTACCCAAGACAAGAACACAAGCAACCGGCACCACAATCAATCACGCGAAATGCACAAGCAACATGATGCAAAACATGTATGATATGCGAGATATGATATGCGATGCATGTGCGTGTTCAGGAAGGAAAATGATGAACAAGGACGTAACTTTGCAAACCAAGCATGCCACTGGAAAGATGAGGTGATTTCGGTCGAAATCGATATAAAGATCACCGGAATCGGATGCACGGTTTGCAAATGGCAAGCAAAACAAGAATGACACGAATCTGCGATAAACAGCATGATAGCACTTAAAAAGCAACAAGCAACAATGCTACAGCACTCCAACATAGCAACAAAGCATATGGCAGTGATCTACAGGAGATGCTTGATAAAAGATAAACAGTGAGCTACGGCTAGATCACAACATATCAAGCTCAAACAAGCATGGCAAAAGTGCAAAAGATAACAGGTTCACAGACTTAGCGAAAAACTGGACATAGCAGAAGACAGCATCAGGTAGCAATGTTCAGAGCATGAAATCAACATGCTAGAGGAACTTAACGTAGCAAAACAAGGCATGGCAGCGTTCTACTAAATGCATATGACAAACGCCCCTTACTGACCATAAGCCAAAAAGGACCAGAAGATATGATGTCAAGCATGTAAACATAGCAAGTTTCGTCATCAGGTTTCAGACTTGGCAGAAAACAGAGCATGGCAGAAATAAAAATATGTAGGCCTCTTTGTGAGCTTGATGCACTCACTACAGAGCAATGCACTACAAACCAAGCACACCTACAGCAAGATGGCATGTTTAAGAAGCTATCCATGGCAAGAACAAAAGCATAGCATGTATGGATCAACTACAATAAGCTTGGCAAAATTGCATATCATGTTGAGAATCTGCCAGAAATATTTTATAGCAAAAGTAGAGCAAGATTGAGTCATGCTATGGCACTCCATAATTGCAAACAAGGGCAGGAATGGATGAATTACAACTATAGCTACAAAACATCCTTACTGAACATCCCCAAAATATGCTTGGATCTCTCTGTAGCATCAAGTTTACATGGCAACAAAATAACAGCAGACAAGGACTTAGAGATTTCTCTAAGTCCCTGAAATCAGAAACATTACGGAGCCTACTTTGCATGCTTGTGCTAGTAACTATAGAGATCACAAAAATACATG
>NW_025275308.1:0-548 GCF_018294505.1 Triticum aestivum
CTCAACTTTCTTGCACATGCTATGTGGATGAAATGATGATATCATGCCAACTTTCAACCTTTTCAGAGTTCATTTTAAATGCTTTTCAATTTTATGGACTTATAGCTCAAAATAATTAGTAAATGCATGAGAAATAAAAAATGAAGTCAGAAAGGATTGAAAAATGATGATGTGGCTTTGAATGGTGCATTTTGAACACACAAAAAGTCAGGAGTTCAAATAAGTTTTAAAAAATGAAATCCCTTTGTAACAGACGAGTTTCCGTCTGAAATCCTGATACTTTGAAAGAGATTGTCCGTTTTGTACACGAAGTGCATCCAGTTTTTGCCGTAACCCTCTCAACTTTCTTGCACATGCTATGTGGATGAAATGATGATATCATGCGAACTTTCATCCTTTTCAGAGTTCATTTGAAATGCTTTTCAATTTTAGGGTCTTATAGCTCAAAATAATTAGTAAATGCATGAGAAATAACAAATGAAGTCAGAAAGGATTGAAAAATGATGATGTGGCTTGGAATGGTGAATTTTGAACACACAAAAAGTCAG
>NW_025275308.1:599-1307 GCF_018294505.1 Triticum aestivum
GAAAGAGATTGTCCGTTTTGTACACGAAGTGCATCCAAATTTTTCCGTAACCCTCTCAACTTTCTTGCACATGCTATGTGAATGAAATGATGATATCATGCCAACTTTCAACCTTTTCAGAGTTCATTTGAAATGCTTTTCAATTTTAGGGTCTTAGAGCTCAAAATAATTAGTAAATGCATGAAAAATAACAAATGAAGTCACAAAGGATTGAAAAATGATGATGTGGCTTTGAATGGTGCATTTTGAACACACAAAAAGTCAGGAGTTCAAATAAGGTTTAAAAAATGAAATCCCTTTGTAACACACGAGTTTCCGGATGAAATCCTGATACTTTGAAAGAGATTGTCCATTTTGTACACGAAGTGCATACAGTTTTTGCCGTAACCCTCTCAACTTTGTTTGAAGTGCTATGTGGATGAAATGATGATATCATGCCAACTTTCAACCTTTTCAGAGTTCATTTGAAATGCTTTTCAATTTTAGGGTCTTATAGCACAAAATAATAAGTAAATGCATGAGAAATAACAAATGAAGTCAGAAAGGATTGAAAAATGATGATGTGGCTTTGAATGGTGCATTTTTAACACACAAAAAGTCAGGAGTTCAAATAAGGTTTAAAAAATGAAATCCCTTTGTAACAGACGAGTTTCCGGATGAAATCCTGATACTTTGAAAGAGATTGTCCGTTTTGTACACGAAGTGGAT
>NW_025275309.1:0-1307 GCF_018294505.1 Triticum aestivum
CGATCCGTAGTAGTCCTCGTAGAAGTCACCTCCATAGCCTGGAAGCTCAACATGTTCATCCGGAAACAGACGATCTCGCGGAGCTTGTGGACCATAGGGACTAGGATGAGGTCGTGGACCAACAAACGGTGGCCTGCGGGGACCGCGAGGTGGGGTGATGCCTCCTACATCACGCCACACCATCACGTCTGGCAGAGCAGATCTCACAGGATAGAGATCGCGCATATCTGAATATCCAGCTTGCACCGCCGGTGCGAACCGAGTCAAGGTGGCCCAGTGGTCAGCACGGGTATTGAAGAGCTCTAACCTTAAGGCCCGATTTTCACGGTCCTTATCCTCGAGCATCTCAGCCGTGGTGCGAGTCCGTGAATCCTCCTGAGTGGAGTCAGCGTAGATAGCCTGGAGATACCCTTGTGCTCCCGGAAGTGATCCTGGCATATACCGGAAATCAGAGTCCCGAAATAGACCAGATCTGACTCGCATAATGGTCATCATAGAGTAGGCGGCATCCTGCACAGCCATCTCAATAGTAACCCCGAGTCCATAGGAGCAGTGAAGAGGCTCGGTGGATCCAGGATAAGATGGAAATATCCTGACAGTGCAGAGATACTGGCTTTGATTAAAATCTCGGAATTGCTCTTCGACCGTGTACTCAGGATACCAGCGGTATCCAGCCTCAGTCATTACCCTAACCAACTTGGCAGTATGGCCGGGTACATCTAGGCATCGGGTCAGGCGAACCACTTGATTGAGGTCGCGAGTGGCCATCTGAAAACACAATTATAATGCAAAGGCATTAGAATTTCTAGCAAAATTTCGGCAGCATAACAGCTGTAAATGCTCAAAAAGGATATTGAGACATTTGACAAAGGATTTCGTACACACTCAACATCATCATATCAAGTTCTGAATCCATTCTAACAACATAGTGTGGTAGTAGAACTGAACTAGGCTGATAACCATCAAACTTATAAGGTACTACTGATTAGTAACACGTGATCCTGATAGAGAGAACAGATCCTAATTCCTTAACCCCCGGTGGAAGAATGGACTGACTCAGATCAGAATGTCATAAGGTATAAGGAGTAAAAGAGCCTTACGTTCCAACCCACAAACAATTCCCCTACATATAACTAAAGAATTTCTAGACTCAACATCGACCAGTTTGGCTTAGAGAACCTACAGGCAGTCCGGCTCTGATGCCAACGCTGTCAGGACCCCGACTCGATGTCACATCGATCTAGCTGGTAACACCTCATATCACTTTGCGGCCTCACGCACGGTATCCCCACGGGTGTCGTCTTACC
>NW_025275310.1:0-1307 GCF_018294505.1 Triticum aestivum
TCCCCTCGCTCTCTCTCTCGCCCGGCCGAACACCACCGTCGCCGCCGTTCGCCATAGCCACCGTCTCCGACCACCCCTCGCTCCCCCGACTAGCTCAGGAGCTCCGCCTCGACTCCCTCTTCCTCCCCACCGCTCCACAGCTCCCCGGAGGCCCTGCATCGCCGCCACGTCGCCGTTCCCCTCTTCGGGCTCCGACCACCGTCGCCGTCGAATTCGCCGTCTCCAGCGCGTCCCCGAGCCCGCTTCGACGCCCACTGCAACCGCGGTGAGCTACGCCACCGTTTCCCCCTCTCCTTCCCCTCGTTCCCTCACCGTAGCCTCCTCCCCACCACGGCCGAACCTCTGCCGTCGCCGAGCTCGCCGTCGACGCAGCTCCGGTGACCATTTGGTCACCCCGGCGAGTCCAACGAGTTCACAAAACCCCGTAGAGCATCCCTAGCGCCTCGCTTTGCTCGACTTCGAGCTCCAGCACCGTTCCCGTGCACGACCGAACCCCGGCGGCCGCAACCGAGCTCGCCGCCGTCGACTCCGGCCACCCCGACCCCAACGGGCTCCGCCAAGAGCTGCGGGTTGCCCTCAGCTCCCCTCCGGTGGTCTCCGCGGTCCGTTTGGTGGCCGAAATGACCAAAATCACTTCCGCCGCCGCGTCGGGCTCGCCGGCGACTAAACGCCGGCAGCCGACACTGACTTTGACCACAGGTGGGCCCTGGTTGACTCCTCTGAGTCAATGACAGGTGGGGCCCAGCCCTGTTAATTAAACAGGATTAGTTTTAATTAAGTTTAATTAAAATAATCACCCTGACATGCGGGACCCACTGTCAGGTTTGACCCAGACCTGTTCCGTTGACCTGCTGACGTCACACTGACGTCAGGCTGACGCAGTAATTGAATTTCTGGATTTAAATTAAATCAGGAAATTCCAGAATATTAATTAAACTTCAAAAATTCATAACTTTTATTCTGTAACTCCAAATTGGACAAATTATATATGAAAAATGATCAGAAAAATCCAATCTATCCATCTGTACCATTTTCATGCATGATCAAACAAGTTAAATTGATGTTTTAAGAAGAACAAGAAAAGGCACTTTAAAAAGCCATATTTGAATTTGAAATTTGAATCCTTGATTCAAATTTGTTCAAACCCTTCTGGCTTTAGTTGCATTAGCCCAACACACTCATATTGCCATGTTTCATGCATGCATCATATTGTTGCACATTGTTTGGTGATGCTTGTGTATCGATGTCCTTTGCGACAGGTTCTGTCCCCGAGGAGTACCGTGATTACCCTAACGAAGAACCGTATC
>NW_025275311.1:0-1307 GCF_018294505.1 Triticum aestivum
TTCGTAATGGTAGGCCTGCACCACCACCTCAGGTACGAGATGATGTCCATATTCCTAAACTGAAATTGAATATTCCACCATTTGAGGGTAGATATGTTCCTGATATATATCTTACTTGGGAGTTAGAAACTGAACAACGATTTACATGTTTACAATTTCCTGAGGAGAGACGAGTTGCTGCTGCCGTTTGTGCTTTCACTAGTTTTGCATGTGTATGGTGGTCTGAACATTGTAGATTATATCCTATTCCAACTACTTGGGCTGCTTTGAAAACTGCTATGCGTACGCGTTGGGTTCCACCATATTATCAACGTGAATTGCTTCAAAAATTGCAGCGTTTAAGACAAGGGAAAAATTCTGTAGAAGAATATTATCAGGAATTACAAACTGGCATGATTAGATGTGGTATTGTTGAGGAGAATGAAGCTATGCTTGCACGTTTTCTAGGTGGATTAAATAGAGAGATTCAGACCATTCTAGACTATAAGGAGTATACTAATATCACTCGTTTATTCCATCTTGCTTGTAAAGCTGAACGTGAAGTGCAGGATCGACAAGCATTGGGGCGAACTAACTTTTCTGCAGGCCGACCTTCATCATGGACACCATGTGCATCTTCTACTTCAACTGCACCAGCACCTCCATCCGGTGCCACCTCCAACCGTGATACAAGAAAACAGGCACAACCACAATTATCTGCCAAGAGCGCACCTGCGGGGCCTGCACAGCGTTCTTCTTCTTCCATGGCATCAACAGGGCACACAAGTGATATTATTTGTCGTCGTTGTAAGGGAGGAGGTCATTATGCAAGAGAATGCAAATCTCCGCGTGTGATGATTGCTACCGCGGATGGTGGATATGAGTCCGCTAGTGACTATGATGAGGAGACATTGGCTCTTATTACACGTGAAGAACATGGTGGAGATGATTCTGATCATGAGACGCAATACATGGCTCCTGAAGACGCTGACAGGTATGAATGTTTAGTTGCTCAACGTGTTTTGAGTGTGCAGGTTACACAAGCTGAGCAAAATCAGAGGCACAATTTGTTCCATACCAAGGGAGTTGTGAAGGAACGTTCTGTGCGCGTCATCATAGACGGAGGGAGCTGCAACAACTTGGCTAGCATGGAGATGGTGGAGAAGCTTTCTCTCACCACAAGACCACATCCACATCCTTACTACATCCAATGGTTCAACAACAGCGGCAAGGTTAAGGTAACACGTACTGTTCGTGTGCATTTTAGTATCTCTACATATGCTGATTATGTTGATTGTGATGTGGTACCTATGCAAGCATGTTCCTTA
>NW_025275312.1:0-1307 GCF_018294505.1 Triticum aestivum
CACACATCGGTATGTATGATTTCCAACAAGTTGGTTGCTCGCTCCATTGTTCCGGAGAACGGAGTCTTGGTCATTTTGCCTAAGAGGCATGGTTCGCACGTGTCAAACGATTCATAATCAAGAGACTCTAAAAGTCCATCGGCATGGAGCTTCTTCATGCGCTTGACACCAATGTGACCAAGGCGGCAGTGCCACAAGTATGTGGGACTATCGTTATCAACTTTAAATCTTTTGGCATCTACACTATGAACATGTGTAATATTACGCTCGAGATTCATTAAGAATAAACCATTGACCATCGGAGCATGACCATAAAACATATCTCTCATATAAATCGAACAACCATTATTCTCAGACTTAAATGAGTAGCCATCTTGTATTAAACGAGATCCAGATACAATGTTCATGCTCAAACTTGGCACTAAATAACAATTATTAAGGTTCAAAACTAATCCCGTAGGTAAATGTAGAGGCAGCGTGCCGACGGCGATCACATCGACTCTGGAACCATTCCCGACGCGCAACGTCACCTCGTCCTTCGCCAGTCTCCGTTTATTCCGCAGCTCCTGCTGTGAGTTACAAATATGAGCAACGGCACCGGTATCAAATACCCAGGAGTTACTACGAGTACTGGTAAGGTACACATCAATCACATGTATATCAAATATACCTTTGGTGTTGCCGGCCTTTTTATCCGCTAAGTATTTGGGGCAGTTCCGCTTCCAGTGACCCTTCCCCTTGCAATAAAAGCACTCAGTCTCAGGCTTGGGTCCATTCTTTGACTTCTTCCCGGTAACTGGCTTACCAGGCGCGGCAAGATCTTTGCCGTCCTTCTTGAAGTTCTTCTTACCCTTGCCCTTCTTGAACTTAGTGGTCTTATTGACCATCAACACTTGATGTTCTTTCTTGATTTCAGCCTCTGCTGACTTCAGCATCGAGAACACTTCAGGAATGGTCTTTTCCATTCCCTGCATGTTGTAGTTCATCACAAAGCTCTTGTAGCTTGGTGGGAGCGACTGGAGGATTCTGTCAATGACCGCCTCATCTGGGAGGTTAATGTTCAGCTGGGTCATACGGTTGTGCAACCCAGACATCTTCAGGATGTGCTCACTGACAGAACTGTTTTCCTCCATCTTACAACTGTAGAACTTGTCGGAGACATCATATCTCTCGACCCGGGCATGAGCTTGGAAAACTAGTTTCAGCTCTTCGAACATCTCATATGCTCCGTGATGCTCAAAACGCTTTTGGAGCCCCGGTTCTAAGCTGTAAAGCATGCCGCACTGAACGAGGGAGTAATCATCAGC
>NW_025275313.1:0-1307 GCF_018294505.1 Triticum aestivum
ATAAACTCTGAAAAGGTTGAAACTTGGCATGGTATCATCATTTCATCCGCATAGCATGTGCAAAAAAGTAGAGAGGGTCATGGCAAAAACTGGATGCACTTCGTGTACAAACTGGAAAATCTCTTTCGAAGTATCAGGGTTTCGGACGAAAAACACATCTGTTACACCGGCTATTCAAAATTTTAATAACTTATTACAACTCCGGACATTTTTTGCATCCAGCATGCACCATTCAAAGCCATGTAATCAACTTTCAACCCTTTCTGACATAATTTGCTATTTTTCATGCATTTTCTGATTTGTTTTGAGCTAAATGGCCCTGAAATTGAAAAGCTCTATAAATGAACTCTGAAAAGGTTGAAACTTGGCATGGTATCATCATTTCACCCGCATAGCATGTGCAAAAAAGTAGAGAGGGTCACGGCAAAAAACTGGATGCACTTCGTGTACAAACTGGACAATCTCTTTCGTAGTATCAGGGTTTCGGACAAAAACTCATCTATTACACCGGAAATTCAAAATTTTAATAACTTATTACAACTCTGGACGTTTTTTGCATTCAGCACACACCATTCAAAGCCACGTCATCAACTTTCAACCCTTTGTGACATAATTTGCTATTTTTAATGCATTTACCGATTCGTTTTGAGCTAAATGGCCCTGCAATTGAAAAGCTCTACAAATGAACTCTGAAAAGGTTGAAACTTGGCATGGTATCATCATTTCACCCGCATAGCATGTCCAAAAAAGTAGAGAGGGTAACCGCAAAAACTAGATGGACTTCGTGTGCAAACTGGACAATCTCTTTCGAAGTATCAGGGTTTCAGACGAAAACTCATCTGTTACACCGGCAATTCAAAATTTTAATAACTTATTACAACTACGGATGTTTTTTGCATTCAGCATGCATCATTCAAAGCCACGTCATCAACTTTCAACCGTTTGCGACATAATTTGTTGTTTTTCATGCATTTACTGATTTGTATTGAGCTAAATGGCCCTGAAATTGAAAAGCTCTACAAATGAACTCTAAAAAGGTTGAAACTTGGCATGGTATCATCATTTCACCCGCATAGCATGTGCAAAAAAGTAGAGAGGGTCACGGCAAAAACTGGATGCACTTCGTGTACAAAATGGACAATCTCTTTCGTAGTATCAGGGTTTCGGACAAAAATTCATCTGTTACACCGGCAATTCAAAATTTTAATAACTTATTACAACTCTGGACTTTTTTGCATTCAGCATGCACCATTCAAAGCCACGTCATCAACTTTCAACCCTTTGTGACATAATTTGCTATTTTAAAT
>NW_025275314.1:0-1307 GCF_018294505.1 Triticum aestivum
GAATACCGACAATGGAGCTATGACGTGTGAATTCAAAACTTCTAGCAACCCTATTGCTTTGAAGTGAATGGGCGATAGTTCATTCTAAGTCCTTCGCTAATTGAATCACCATTCTGACATTGGTCGTGCAACCCAACCCATATTTCGGGCGCACCTTTCAACCAATGTTTAAATTGTGTATGTTTTCCTCGAGCATACTTCCTTATATCATTTGATCTGACAAATGTTATCTCCTTGTTCACTTAATGGTAGAAATCCATCTTTTGGGAATCTCGGTGAATTGCCGTTGAGTTCACCAGACACCTCCTTGTCCTCTCCTTGGGTTAATGATGAACTCTTGTTAACGGAAGTCACTTCATAGTTCATTTCCCGAGAATCTTACAGTGTCATCCCGTCAATTGGTGTTGCACCTTTCTTCTCAGGTATCCTAAGTCTGAGGTATCCTGACACCAATCGGATCTGAATCTCGGTCAGATATGATGGATGGGACAACTTTCCAGGAGTTATGTTGTTTGTCCTTTGATGACCCGGTAACATGATGTCATGCCTAGCACCCCCCCCCCCTGGCTGGAGGACCTATCATTATAGATTCCTTTTCAGCAAGGTTATCCATTCATCCATGAGGAAATTGTAAGACTTATTCTACAAGTTATTCCTGATGGATCCTTCGTGTTTCCAAAGTCTGGTCTTCACCTGAAGACCATGGCAATGCTATCTCGAAGCATGTCAATGGTACTCCGATTTTCAACAGGAACATTTGAAGCACGATGCTAAATTTTATTTATCACTTATCCTAAAATCGTTGTATGGGTAATATCATGAGATTCCTTCCCCCTTACCTAAATGGTTTTCTACTTTATATCCTGTCATGGATATCTTGCTCTGCTTGTCCTTGGGAAGGATTTACCCCTGAAAGATGTGTTTAAACACATTTTCCTTTCCATTGTTCTGTTTAAACATAATAATCACTTTTCCTTTCCATTGGTTTGTTTAAACCTTCTTGTGATCTATATAATATAAGCAGTAATATCCCTGCTTATGTAAACACCTCGGTGTACCATCTTGCCTGGTGTAACCCTGTTACTATTGTTGATGACATTCCGGTAGTCATCGATGGACGAGAACTTTGCCTATTGGTCCGCCTCATTCAACGAGCAGGAATTGGTTCTCTTCGTCCCTCGCCCTTGGTACCGATGTTGTTGCCGACATAACTGACGGGCTATCCTCTGACATGCCTTACTTACATGATCGTGCAAGACGTCATCACCCTTCTTGCTTTTAAACCACATGGTGGGCCCATAACCCAC
>NW_025275315.1:0-1307 GCF_018294505.1 Triticum aestivum
AAACCCAAAGTGGCACAGACTTACAGGGACAGGCATCCATGACCCAGCTTCGAACGTGTCGGTCATCAGCAAGTGGGTCCGGGCTGTAGCACTGGGCTAGCAGGACTCCGGTAAACCGGGCTGTAGCGGGCTAACAGGACTCCGGTACTCAAAGCGTGACATTTCCCCGAAGGGACAGACACAGGAACGAAGAAGGACACATGCCGGCCAGCCTAAGTGTTCCAGAGCAGTAGCAAGCTACCATGGCTCAGCGGTAACACTAGGAGACATTTCCCGGTAAGAGAGGCTACTAAAGATAAACAACTAGATAGTCAGATCCCACACATACCAAGCATTTCAATCATACACACAATATGCTCGATATGTGCAAATACAACGAAGCATCACAACATGACTCTATGACACAAGTACTTTATTTAAGGCTCAGGGAGCCATACATAACATTCGCAAAGGTACGGGTCTCACGACCCAACATACAAGTCATACAATCATACAAGCCAGCAGCGGAAGTACATTGTCTGGGTACAGACAACTAGTAAAATAAAAGAGGCTTGGAAGCCTAACTATACTACGTGGTCCATCACAAGCTCAGGGTCACCACCTGGGTCTTTAGCCTACTCGTTGATGTCAACGTCTACATAGAACCCATCAGGAGGGGTTGCAGCGTCTTCTGTAAAAATGTAGATTATAGCAACATGAGTACAAAGGTACTCAGCAAGACTTACATCAGATCCTACATACATGCATAGTATCAAGAAGGGTTGGTGGAGTTATTGCAGCAAGCTAGCTTTGACTCTTGGCTAGACTATCCTACGATACACCAACTTGAAATGTTTTGCGCAGACGAGTCCACTACTCACCACTTCAATACACTACCGAGGATCCACCTCCGTCTTCCTACGGAAGAGCCATCCTCGGCACTCACACTTATCTTGAGGCTTTTAGTAGTTTCCATTTACTTGTCTATGAACTGTATAGGCAACCAAGTAGTCCTTTACCGCGGACGCGGCTATTCGAATAGATCATGATAACCCTGCAGGGGTGTACTTCTTCATACATGTTTCCACCACTTAGCGTCTGCACACGACATGTGCTCGGCAGACTTCAAGCGAAAGCCGACGTGGGTGTAGACCACGACCTACCTAAACACTTAAGCCTCTAGTCCAGGTTTATCGCCTATTCAGGTTCCATCCGCAGGGAGTCCGGCCGAGGTTTCCCATACGGCCCCGAACGATGTGAACAGGGTTCCCGAGATACCTAACGGGTATTCGGTACACCCGGCCACGTACCTACCGCATCACAGCCCA
>NW_025275316.1:0-1307 GCF_018294505.1 Triticum aestivum
AAATAACGATATTTGGAAGGTTCTTGCTGAACTTTGTACCAAAAAGCGAATTATCCTATCTAGGACTCCGTTCCAAAATAACTTTGGAGAGCTTCGTACCATCATGCACCTGTTACTTTCGTCTAATGATGAAGACATGGTTTTGTTGAATCCTTTGACACTAGGCAACCTCCCGACCCCTCGACGATCCTCTTGAACATGAGAGGAAGAAGAGGATCGCCTAAGGGTCGAGGGTTCCAGGGTCGTCAAGGGTTCGAGGGGTCGAGGATCGCCGAGGGGTCGAGAGAGAGATTTCCTAGTGTCAAAGTATTAAAGAAATCCATGGCTTCATCATTAGTCAGAAGTAACCAGGGCATGACGAAGTCCTCCAAAGTTATTTTGGAATGGTGTCCCGGATAGGATAATTTGCCTTTTTGTATGAATTTCAGCAAATGCCTTCCAAAAAACGATATTTGAAAGGTTCTTGCTGAACTTTGTACCAAAAAGCGAATTATCCTATCTAGGACTCCGTTCCAAAATAACTTTGGAGAGCTTCGTACCATCATGCACCTGTTACTTTCGCCTAATGATGAAGTCATGGTTTTGTTGAATCCTTTGACACTAGGCAACCTCCCGACCCCTCGGCGATCCTCTCGAACATGAGAGGAAGAAGAGGATCGCCTAGGGGTCGAGGGTTCCAGGGTCGTCGAGGGTCCGAGGGGTCGAGGATCGCCGAGGGGTCGAGAGAGAGATTTCCTAGTGTCAAAGTATTGAAGAAATCCATGGCTTCATCATTAGCCGGAAGTAACCTGGGCATGACGAATTCCTCCAAAGTTATTTTGGAATGGTGTCCCGGATAGGATAATTTGCCTTTTTGTATGAATTTCAGCAAAGGCCTTCCAAATAACGATATTTGGAAGGTTCTTGCTGAACTTTGTACCAAAAAGCGAATTATCCTATCTAGGATTCCGTTCCAAAATAACTTTGGAGAGCTTCGTACCATCATGCACCTGTTACTTTCGCCTAATGATGAAGACATGGTTTTGTTGAATCCTTTGACACTAGGCAACCTCCCGACCCCTCGGCGATCCTCTTGAACATGAGAGGAAGAAGAGGATCGCCTAGGGGTCGAGGGTTCCAAGGTCGTCGAGGCTTCGAGGGGTCGAGGATCGCCGACGGGTCGAGAGAGAGATTTCCTAGTGTCAAAGTATTGAAGAAATCCATGGCTTCATCATTAGCCGGAAGTAACCAGGGCATGACGAAGTCCTCCAAAGTTATTTTGGAATGGTGTCCCGGATAGGATAATTTGCCTTTTTGTATGAATTTCA
>NW_025275317.1:0-1307 GCF_018294505.1 Triticum aestivum
CAGAAAAATCACATAAAATCACACGACACTCCTGTTGTTCTGTGTTGACAAGAGAAATTTTTTTGAAAGCAATAAGAGGCAATGGATATCGTTTCTTCCACAAAGGTGGGACATTCCCTACCGAAACACATCATGCTTGTTGTGAGAAGCTCCGGTTTGTGAGAAGCATATACCCAAACTTGCCCCAAATGGGACAAAATTTGTACCACGGCATGTTGATGCCGCTCCATGATAGCATGCCAAGTTTCATGAATTTCAGACGAGTTTTGGATTTACTAGAATTTAGAAACCAGGCATCTCAATGTTTTGCCGGCAATCAACGGAGCCCCGGTGTTTGAAATTCATTCCCATTTCTTGCATGGGATCTAAGCATGCACCCAAGGACACAAATTTTATTTCAACCAATTTATATGCACTGGAGCATGTGCATGTAGTTCAAATTTTAATTATGCACATAAATTGCAATGAAAACTCAGTTAAGGCATAAAAATGTCCAAACGAACCACAACACTCCTGTTGTTCTATGTTGACACGAGAGAAAATTTTGAAAGCAATAACAGGAAATGGAAATCGTTTCGTTCACAAAGGTGGGATGTTCCATACCGAAAACCATCATGCTTGCCGTGAGAAGCTCCGGTTTGTGAGAAGCATATACCCAAACTTGCCCCAAATGGGACAAAATTAGTACCACGGCATGTTCATGCCGCTCCATGATAGCATGCCAAGTTTCATGAATTTCAGACGAGTTTTGGATTTAATAGAATTTAAAAACCAGGCATCTCAATGTTTTGCCAGCAATCAACGGTGCCCCGGTGTTTGAAATTCATTCCCATTTCTTGCATGGGACCTAAGCATGCACCCAAGGACACAAATTTGATTTTTCAACCAATTTATATGCACTGGAGCATGTGCATGTAGTTCAAATTTTAATTATGCACATAAAATGCATTGAAAACTCAGTTAATGAATAAAAATGTCCAAACGAACCCCAAAAAATCACACAAAACTTCTGTTATTCTATGTTGACACCAGAATAAATTTGAAAGCAATAAGAGGCAATGGATATCGTTTCGTCCACAAAGATGGGACGATCCCTACCGAAAACTATCATGCTTGTTGTGAGGAGCTCCGGTTTGTGAGAAGCATATACCCAAACCTGCCCCAAATGGGACAAAATTTGTACAACGGCATGTTGATGCCGCTCCATGATAGCATGCCAAGTTTCATGAATTTCATACGAGTTTTGGATTTACTAGAATTTAGAAACCAGGCATCTCAATGTTTTGCCGGCAATCAACGGTGCCCCG
>NW_025275318.1:0-1307 GCF_018294505.1 Triticum aestivum
CATAGGGGCTAGGATGAGGCCTTGGACCAACAAACGGTGGCCTGCGGGGACCGCGAGGTGGGGTGATGCCTCCTACATCACGCCAAACCATCACGTCTGGCAGAGCAGATCTCACAGGATAGAGATCGCGCATATCTGAATATCCAGCTTGCACCGCCGGTGCGAACCGAGTCAAAGTGGCCCAGTGGTCAGCACGGGTATTGAAGAGCTCTAACCTTAAGGCCCGATTTTCACGGTCCTTATCCTCGAGCATCTCAGCAGTGGTGCGAGTCCGTGAATCCTCCTGAGTGGAGTCTGCATAGATAGCCTGGAGATACCCTTGTGCTCCCGGAAGTGATCCTGGCATATACCGGAAATCAGAGTCCCGAAATAGACCAGATCTGACTCGCATAATGGTCATCATAGAGTAGGCGGCGTCCTGCACAGCCATCTCAATAGTAACCCTGAGTCCATAGGAGCAGTGAAGAGGCTCGGTGGATCCAGGATAGGATGGAAATATCCTGACAGTGCAGAGATACTGGCTTTGATTGAAGTCCCGGAATTGCTCTTCGACCGTGTACTCAGGATACCAGCGGTATCCAGCCTCAGTCATTACCCTGACCAACTTAGCAGTATGGCCGGGTACATCTAGGCATCGAGTCAGGCGAACTACTTGATTGAGGTCGCGAGTGGCCATCTGAAAGCACAATCATAATGCAAGGCATTAGAATTTCTAGCAAAATTTCGGCAGCATAACAGCTGTAAATGCTCAAAAAGGATTTTGAGACATTTGACAAGGGATTTCGTACACACTCAACATCATCATATCAAAGTTCTGAAACCAATCTAGCAACATAATGTGGTAGTAGAACTGAACTAGGCTTGTAACCATCAAACTTATAAGGTACTACTGATTAGTAACACGTGATCCTGATAGAGAGAATAGATCCTAATTCCTTAACCCCCGGTGGAAGAATGGACTGACTCAGATCAGAATGTCATAAGATAAAGGAGTAAAAAGAGCCTTACGTTCCATCCCACAAACAATTCCCCTACATATAACTAAAGAATTTCTAGACTCAACATCGACCAGTTTGGCTTGGAGAACCTACAGGCAGTCCGGCTCTGATGCCAACGCTGTCAGGACCCCGACTCGATGTCACATCGATCTAGCCGGTAACACCTCATATCACTTTGCGGCCTCACGCACGGTATCCCCACGGGTGTCGTCTTACCTTTGCCCGGGACCGTTTGCGCCTTTTGGCTCACGTATATGATAGTGTCGCTAGCATCCATATGATAAGGAGCCCGGGCTGACATGACTAGTC
>NW_025275319.1:0-1307 GCF_018294505.1 Triticum aestivum
GGGGGGGGAGAAACAGTAAATATAAAGCAAACATAGCATAACAGGACAACAGGCAGAGCTAAACATGTTCTAACGCGGTGCTACACGATACCGGCGAGGGGGGAAGTCAACCGGGAATGTTTTCCCGGTTCCGGACCTGTGTCAAACAGATGACCGGAGGGGGAAAGTTCCATGTTCAGCATGCTAGGGGCATGTGACAGATGAACGGACCGTGTATCCGGATTCGTCATGTTTTTCTGAGCAACTTTCATGTAGAAAATATTTTCATTCGAGTTACGAATTATTTTATATGATTTATTGAAGTTTTAAAATGATTTTTTGAAATTATTGGAATTATCTTAAATTCGAAAATAACAGTAGGAACACTAGGTGCACCCGGAGCAGTGCACCCACAGTGCACTATTGAGGCTGACAGGTGGGTCAGATGGCTCAGTTGACCCAGTCAACAAAGACTGGTCAACAACAGGGTGAATAGGTGCTTGCAGGCCCCGCATGTCAGTTTCCTAATAATTTCTAAACTGATTTTATTTAAGTTGAAAAAGTGGGACCCAAATGTCATAAACACATTAAACTAAATAAGAACTAATCCTAATCCTAATTTAACAGGGCCGGCCAGAGGCATAGCAAGCCTCACGCATGTTCATCCATAGGCACCGCACAGGGCACTCCGCCATGGCTACAGCCAAAACCGAGGCCAGTACAGGAGCGCCCAGCAACGGCAAAAGCAAAGGGAGCAGCGGCTGTGGCTATGAGCAAGCAGCGATAGAGCAGCAATAGCAAGCAGCAGTCCAGCAAGCAGAGTAGCAACAGCAAAGCCGCATCAGCAAGCAAAATCAGCGGCAGTAGGCGAGCAGAAGTGCGGCGAGCAGCATGCCGCGACAGCAGCAGGCGGCCGCAGTGCTGGGGCAGCAGCGACGGGCGATGCGCCGGCTGGCAGATGCGGGAGCGGGCGTGGCGCGAGACTAGGGCGCGCAAAGGGCGGCCACGGCAGCGGGCGCGGGGCTGGGGCGGACGCGGCTAGCGAGCGGGGGCTGGTGGATGCGGCCGGCGCGGGCGGCTGCGCGACATCAGCAGCAAGAAGTAGCAACGGCAAAAGAGCAGCAGAAGTGGCAACAGTAGCATGGAGGAGAAGTAGCAAGGAGTAGCAGTAGCAAACAGACATGATTGCAACGTCCGCGTACGATGCAGAGCTACGGTGGTGACTACGACGACTAATCGACAACAGGGAGAGTGAGGTTTGGAAGAGTGGCTCACAGCGGTGCAGGGGACGAGGTCAGGGAGGCCGGGGTGGACCGGAGCACGGCGTC
>NW_025275320.1:0-1306 GCF_018294505.1 Triticum aestivum
TTTGGATATTCGGACTGCACACCATCTCAAACACCATATGATCCTAGCGTATTGATTCGAAAGTCCAAAGGCATGGCTAAAGATCAATTGAGATACTCTCAAATCATTGGTTCACTGATGTACCTAGCGAGCGCAACGAGGCCTGACATCGCGTTTGCTGTGAGCAAACTGAGCCGGTTTGTTTCCAAACCGGGTGATGTACATTGGCATGCTGTTGAGAGAGTTATGCGCTATCTGAAAGGTACTATGAACTATGGACTTCACTATACCGGATACCCGTCGGTACTTGAAGGGTATAGTGATGCGAATTGGATCTCTGATGCTAATGAGATGAAGGCCACAACTGGGTATATGTTTACTCTTGGAGGTGGCGCTGTTTCCTGGAAGTCTTGCAAGCAAACGATCTTAACGAGATCGACAATGGAAGCAGAATTAACGGCATTAGACACATCTGGTGTTGAAGCGAGATGGCTTCGAGATCTTTTGATGGACTTGCCATTGGTTGATAAACCGGTTCCTGCTATCCTTATGAACTGTGACAATCAGACTGTCATCACCAAGGTGAAGAGTTCAAAGGACAACATGAAGTCCACCAAACACATAAGAATGAGATTAAAAGCTGTCAGAAAATTAAGAAACTCCGGAGTGATAGCGTTGGACTATGTCCATACGGCTAAGAATCTGGCAGATCCCTTTACAAAAGGGCTATCACGTGTTGTGATAGATAATGCATCGAGGGAGATGGGTATGAGACCCACATGAGTTGCCATGGTGGTAACCCAACCTATATGATCGGAGATCCCGTGAACTAGGACCTGGGAAAACAAGCCAGTGGTGAACTGAGGAGAGTAACTATACTAACCCACTCTGTTGGAGATGCAATACTCTCGATACTGTATGGTAGGATGACTACGGTCTCAATGTGTTCCAAAGCTTATAAAAGCAAGATGATATCCTACAGAGCGATCTTTGGAGGAACACACCTATATGAGCCCGACTGCTGGTCACAGTCTATGAGATTGGGGTGATCTCTAGTAAGCTCATGAATAGGCCAGGAGTGTGACTTATATGCTCCACCCGAGGGGTCAGCCTTCGGCAGCCTAGTACTAGTAAGACATGTAGTGAAACTTCTTTACGCCAAACTGACAATTCAAGGCATAGTCCATTGTTCAGTTGTGAAGGAGTGTAGCCACTTGTTCTAGGTGAAGTTCAACCTTAACAGGTCTTTACTGAAACACTGGTATATCGAAACAGCAATTGGAACAGAGGACACAATGGGCCCTCGAGATCTGGTGGGGGATTGCTG
>NW_025275321.1:0-1306 GCF_018294505.1 Triticum aestivum
CACATACGGACTCTAAAAATAGCCTATACTTATGTATTTCGAAATTACATGGGCCTGACCCAATAATAAGGTGACGCAGCACCTAAAATAGCCTCGGGACGAAATTTATGAAGTGGCATCTTGTATATTTCGTCCAAGGCTTCATGCACCCATTATGGTGGCTTCAAAGTCCTGAAATCATCACTTGTAACTCCGTTCTTGTTCCCCTTGCGCATGCCATCATCTCCATGCTTGTTCTTGCTCCAATGTTCATCCTTCTCCAAGCTAGGCCCTTCATTTGTAAGCAAAACAAATGTATCCAATTTAGGCAGCATCATATTCTCATGAACATTAGAATCATTACCAAGAAACGAAAGTACCTGGTAATTTAGTTGGCGTGCACGAGCTCTAGTAATTGGTCCAGTATGTATAGCAGCAGGGGCTGTGGGTGTAACAATTTTATTGATGTCCTCATCATCCTCCCCTTCTTGAAATGAACTCGTCCTCGACGGAAGTTCATCTTCCTCACCCAAATAAGGGTTCAAATCTGCAATGTTAAAAGTGGGACTAACCCCAAAATCTGCAGGCAGCTCAAGTTTATATGCATTATCATTTATTTTCTCTGACACCTTAAAGGGACCATCAGCACGTGGCATTAACTTTGATTTGCGCAAATCAGGAAATCTATCCTTACGCAAATGTAACCAAACAAGATCTCTAGGTGCAAACACAACATGTTTTCTACCCTTATCTCCAGCAAGTTTATATTTAGCATTCATGCGCTCAATGTTTTCCTTAGTTAACTCATGCATTTTTAAAATCAATTCAGCAGGTTGGTTAGCATCAAAATTAACCTTCTCCGAAGATGGAAGAGGCAACAAATCAATAGGTGCACCAGGCAGGAAACCATACACAACTTCAAAAGGGCACATCTTAGTAGTAGAATGCAATGAACGATTATAAGCAAATTCAATATGAGGCAAGCATTCCTCCCACATTTTCTTATTATTCTTCAAAACAGCCCTAAGCATAGTAGACAACGTTCTATTGACTACTTCAGTTTGTCCATCAGTTTGGGGGTGACAAGTAGTACTAAAAAGCAGTTTAGTCCCCAACTTAGCCCATAAACATCTCCAAAAGTGGCTAAGAAATTTAGTATCACGATCTGAAACAATAGTATTTGGCACACCATGCAAGCGAATAATTTCACGAAAGAACAAATCAGCAACATTAACAGCATCATCACTTTTATGACATGGTATAAAGTGTGCCATTTTCGAGAATCTATCCACGACAACAAATATGCTATCCCTCCCCTTCTTTGTTC
>NW_025275322.1:0-1306 GCF_018294505.1 Triticum aestivum
TTGTTCCTACCTTGCTATGCCTGCTATGCTTAGAGTTGTGTCAGGTCTGGTTCATCTGGGTGATGGGCTAGAGTGAAATGATTATGTCGGTAATAAGAGTGGTGTGGTGAACACGATTTGGTAAAGGTATCGATGAGAGGCCATGTAGGAGTACATGGTGGGTTGTTTCATTGAAGCCGACCTTAAGCACTGAGATCTGTATGTGTGATTTAAGATACAGCTACTACCATGCATTGGGCCCTGAAATATGACCCCGCTCGACTTCTTATTCACCCTAGCTCTCTGTCCAGGAGTTGCAAGTAGTTTCTGGTGTTTGTAGCCTACTGGAGGCCGTGGACAGCGCTGACCGTAGGGGTGGGCTGTGATGCGGTAGGTACGTGGCATGGTGTACCGAATACCCGTTAGGTATCTCGGGAACCCTATTCACATCGTTCGGGGCCGTATGGGAAACCTCGGCCGGACTCCCTGCGGATGGAACCTGAATAGGCGATAAACCTGGACTAGAGGCTTAAGTGTTTAGGTAGGTCGTGGTCTACACCCACGTCGGCTTTCGCTTGAAGTCTGCCGAGCACATGTCGTGTGCAGACGCTAAGTGGTGGAAACATGTATGAAGAAGTACACCCCTGCAGGGTTAACATGATCTATTCGAATAGCCGCGTCCGCGGTAAAGGACTACTTGGTTGCCTATACAGTTCATAGACAAGTAAATGGAAACTATTAAAAGCCTCAAGATAAGTGTGAGTGCCGAGGATGGCTCTTCCGTAGGAAGACGGGGGCGGATCCTCGGTAGGGTATTGAAGGGGTGAGTAGTGGACTCGTGTGCGCAAAACTATTTCAAATTGGAGTATCGTAGGATAGTCTAGCCAAGAGTCAAAGCTGGCTTGCTGCAATAACTCCACCAACCCTTCTTGATACTATGCATGTATGTAGGATCTGATGTAAGTCTTGCTGAGTACCTTTGTACTCATGTTGCTATAATCTACATTTTTTACAGAAGACGCTGCAACCCCTTCTGATGGGTTCTATGTAGACGTTGACATCAACGAGTAGGCTAAAGACCCAGGTGGTGACCCTGAGCTTGTGAAGGACCTCGTAGTATAGCTAGGCTTTCCAGGCCTCTTTTATTTTACTAGTTGTCTGTACTCAGACAAATTACTTCCGCTGTTGGCTTGTATGATTGTATGACTTGTATGTTGGGTCGTGAGACCCGTACCTTTGTGTGTATGTTATGTATGGCTCACTGAGCCCTAAATAAAGTACTTGTGTCGTAGAGTCATGTTGTGATGCTTCGTTGTATTTGCACATA
>NW_025275323.1:0-1306 GCF_018294505.1 Triticum aestivum
TTCCAAGTGCCAGATACAACCGGTGGTCGCTCTACCTCAGGGATATGAGGAGGGGATCGCCGGGTAGGATTATGCTATGAGATGTTATTGGGAGATGCTACTTGGAGGACTTCAATCTACTCTCTTATACTTGATGCAAGACGAAGGTGACCAGAAGCGTAGTCTTCGACAGGACTAGCTATCCCCCTCTTATTCTGGCATTCTGCAGTTCAGTCCACTGATATGGCCTCCTTACACATATACCCATGCATATGTAGTGTAGTTCCTTGCTTGCGAGTACTTTGGATGAGTACTCACGGTTGCTTTCTCCCCCCTTTTCCCCCTTTCCTTTCTTTCTGGTTGTCGCAACCAGATGCTGGAGTCCAGGAGCCAGACGCCACCGTCGACGACGACCCCTACTACACCGGAGGTGCCTACTACTACGTGCTGCCCGCTGACGACGACCTGGAGTAGTTAGGAGGATCCTAGGCAGGAGGCCTGCGCCTCTTTCGATCTATATCCCAGTTTGTGCTAGCCTTCTTAAGGCAAACTTGTTTAACTTATGTCTGTACTCAGATATTGTTGCTTCCGCTGACTCGTCTATGATCGAGCACTTGTATTCGAGCCCTCGAGGCCCCTGGCTTGTATTATGATGCTTGTATGACTTATTTTATTTGTAGAGTTGTGTTGTGATATCTTCCCGTGAGTCCCTGATCTTGATCGTACACATTTGCGTGCATGATTAGTGTACGATTAAATCGGGGGCGTCACAAGTTGGTATCAGAGCCGACTACCTGTAGGAATCCCCCTTCCAACTCCTTGGCCGAAGTCGAGTCTAGACTTTACAAAACTTTTACTAACATGGCTGTGCGGCCCATGGGCCCACGTCGCCATTGGGTGGTAGTAGGATCTTTTATTCCTCGACCTTTACTCTGGGACTCTGAACTCTCTTCTACTCGGGTTAAACGATTTCTACTAAAATCTGACTTTAGGTTCTCGAAAATACTTTCTCCCGGAGAGCCCCTTCAGTCCAGGTGATCGCCGACTGCACCAGAAGATTTCGAAGTTACTCGCCGAAACTCTTTTGAGACTTTGTGTCCGTTGCTTTTGCAATTCCCTACCATCGAAATATCCCTATGGGTAAATACATACACTTGACGTTCTTACTTTTATTCCCAGTTGATCTTGTTATTACAAGATACCCCGAAATTCTCTCTATTGATCCGAGAATATCTTGTGCCTACTGTCTTGCAATTCCTTGTCACCTGAATACCCCTATGGATAATTCTCGCACTTGTCGAGTATCCGCTTATCCCCAGTTGTTCAT
>NW_025275324.1:0-1306 GCF_018294505.1 Triticum aestivum
AGTAAATGCATGAAAAATAACAAATGAAGTCAGAAAGGGTTGAAAATTGATGATGCGGCTTTTAATGGTGCATTTTGAGTACAGAAAAACTATGGAGTTCAAATAAGTTCAAAAAAAATGAAATCCCTTTGTAACAAACGAGTTTCCGTATGAAACCCTGATACTTCGAAAAAGATTGTCCGTTTTGTACACGAAGTGCATCCAGTTTTTGCCGTAACCCTCTCTACATCCTTGCACAATCTATGTGGGTCAAATTATGATACCATGCCAACTTTCAACGTATTCAGAGTTCATTTGAAATGCTTTTCAATTTCAAGGTCTTATAGCTCAAAATAATCAGTAAATGCATGAAAAAAAATGATGTCAGAAAGGGTTGAAAATGGATGATGCTGCTTTGAATGGTGCATTTTGAGCACGGAAAAACTATGGAGTTCAAATAATTTCAAAAAAAATGAAATCCCTTTGTAACAGACAAGTTTCCATATGAAACCCTGATAGTTCGAAAGAGATTGTCCGTTTTGTACACGAAGTGCATCCAGTTTTTGCCGTAACCCTCTCTACTTTCTTGCACATGCTATGTGGGTCAAATGATGATACCATGCCAACTTTCAACCTTTTCAGAGTTCATTTGAAATGCTTTTCAATTTCAGGGTCTAATAGCTCAAAATAATCAGTAATTGCATGAAAAATAACAAATGAAGTCAGAAAGGGTTGAAAATGGATGATGCGGCTTTGAATGGTGCATTTTGAGCACAGAAAAACTATGGAGTTCAAATAAGTTCAAAAAATGAAATCCCTTTGTAACAGACAAGTTTCCGTACGAAACCCTGATACTTCAAAAGAGATTGTCCGTTTTGTACACGAAGTGCATCCAGTTTTTCCCGTAACCCTCTCTACTTTCTTGCACATGCTATGTGGGTCAAATGATGATACCATGCCAACTTTCAACCTTTTCAGAGTTCATTTGAAATGCTTTTCAATTTCAGGGTCTTATAGCTCAAAATAATCAGTAAATGCATGAAGAATAACAAATGAAGTCAGAAAGGGTTGAAAATTGATGATGCGGCTTTTAATGGTGCATTTTGAGCACAGAAAAACTATGGAGTTCAAATAAGTTCAAAAAAAAATGAAATCCCTTTGTAACAAACGAGTTTCCGTATGAAACCCTGATACTTCGAAAAAGATTGTCCGTTTTGTACACGAAGTGCATCCAGTTTTTGCCGTAACCCTCTCTACATTCTTGCACATTCTATGTGGGTCAAATTATGATACCATGCCAACTTTCAGCGTATTCAGAGTTCATTTG
>NW_025275325.1:0-1306 GCF_018294505.1 Triticum aestivum
GCACCTGGAGGGGGGAAACGGACGCGTCGGGTCTACACGGAGGGGATCTTGCTGTGGGTCTGGCCCGGATGTTGCTCCAAAGTGTTCCTATGGGCTGACCTAACACAACCGGGTGGGGAGGTCCACTGGTCAAAGCCCGTCCGTGCAAAGTCAAAGTGCTAGATCCCGTGGTCAAACGCTACAGGGTTAGGCGGGACGGGGGCACTGGGGGTAGCAATGCCACCGGAGCGTCGCACCGGGCCCTCATACGTGCGGGATGGTGTGGTCGCATATCCGAAGAGGCGGGATGCGTCTCCGGGGCGTGGCCCCCCCTCACGAACGACGATGACACGGTAGTAGACGTTCTGCGGTAACGATGCGGCGTCATTATTACTAAATACTCGGAGCGCGATAAAATCATGAGTTTTTTTGCACGACGTGGGCACATGTGATATAGGAACGATGGTATTTTTTCATAATTTTTGGTGATGGAGAAGTATCCGAAAAATTACCTCTACGCGGATTGCCCTTCGCGCGTCTACGGCTGTGGCCGCCGGCCTCCGGGGGCTAGCATGCCGCCAAATCTTGCGTAGGCGGCCTCTCACAAGTCTAAAGTGTTGTGGCGTTGCAAACGCCCGGCACGCGTGTCCGGGGTGTGCCCCCCTCACGGACGGCGCCGCCGCCGGCACCTAGAGGGGGGAAACGGACGCGTCGGGTCTACACGGAGGGGATCTTGCTGTGGGTCTGGACCGGATGTTGCTCCAAAGTGTTCCTATTGGCTGACTTAACACAACCGGGTGGGGAGGTCCACTGGTCAAAGCCAGTCTGTGCAAAGTCAAAGGGCTAGATCCCATGGTCAAACGCTACAGGGTTAGGCGGGACGGACGCACTGGGGGTAGCAATGCCACCGGAGCGTCGCACCGGGCCCTCATACATGCGGGATGGTGTGGTGGCATGTCCGAAGAGGCGGGACGCGTCTCCGGGGCGTAGCCCCCCCTCACGGACGGCGATGACACGGTAGTAGACGTTCTGCAGTAACGATGCGGCGTCAATATTAATAATACTCGGAGCGCAATAAAATCATGAGTTTTTTGCACGACGTGGGCACATGTGCTATAGGAACGATGGTATTTTTTCATAATTTTTGGTGATGGAGAAGTATCCGAAAAATTCCCTCTACGCGGATTGCCCTTCGCGCGTCTACGGCTGTGGCCGGCGGCCTCCGGGGGCTAGCATGCCGCTAAATCTTGCGTAGGTGGCCTCTCGCAAGTCTGGAAGTGTTGTGGCGGTTGCAAACGCCTGGCACGCGTGTCCGGGGTGTGCCCCC
>NW_025275326.1:0-1306 GCF_018294505.1 Triticum aestivum
ATAAGCAGGGACGAAAGTATGTCGCATGGCAAGTTTCAAATCATCCCAAGTAGTAGGTATATAATCAGGGTGTAACCGACAATATTCACTCCACCAAACCAAAGCATAACCAGTGAAAGAACCAACCGCAACCTTAACCTTTTTATGTTCATTGAAATTATGGGAAGCAAATATATTTTTTATGTCGAACTCCCATTCAATATATAAAGCAGGTTTAAAACGACCATTAAATGGTGGTATAGATACATTAACCTGATCATGTGCATTTGGATGTTTGTGCACCTCTCGTGACGGTTGTGGTATTTGCAAAGGTGGTGGCACGTCTCCCGCGATCGACAAAGCCCATGAATTGACTCTGGATCCTGTCATGATTAGTAGAACAAGAAACAAAACCCAAAAATAATGTTCCTATAACTACTAGGATGTGGTGGTAAAACGCTCACAGTAAAGCAAATATCAATGTCTTACAAGTTCTTACGATGCAGCAGGCGGTGACCGGCAACCAGCGGTGTCAAGTAACTCCGAATATTGAGTAAAGCGATTGCCAGGGGAGCGTACGTATACACGGTGTAGAAATATGTGGAGCTGGGTTGGCTATATATGGTAGCAAAATATTAGCAATAATCAATTCAAAGATGCAATGTTGAATAAACGCTCAACGACGGTACTGTGCTGGTCCTAGGCTAGACCGGACTAGAGACGCGAGCCTAGAACACTAATGAGGTCACGGCGTAGCACAACTAGCATCAATGAAGGATACTAAGTAGCTCTTGACAGCAAGATATAAGTGAAGATCACAACGGCAGTGAAAATAATGATGAAAAACAACTGCCAAGCAGGATATACAACAACTCTCTCTCCAACTTTCCTCTTGAAAAGTTTGAGACAAATTTCTGATAAATTCTTTCAAATAATGCTACTAACTCAAGCTTTCTAATGCAAAAAGAATCAGTCAATTCCGAGTTGATATGAGGAGTCAAAGAATTCTAAAACTGGCCTGAAAAATTGGAACAAGCTGTGTTCACGAACTTCGGAGGGCAAAAAGACCTATTTAGAAGCCGATTTTGAGGTGTCAAATATTGAACTAGCTTCTGCAACTATTTAGATACGGCTCATTGCTAGCTTCAATTTGAGTACTCACGGAGCCAAAACGGACTTCGTATGAGGAAGATACACCTGTTTTACTGAACAGTGCGCAAAACAGATTCCAATCCGAATTCAGGTACGAGATTGATTCTAGATAGATCCAATTTTTTTTTTCTTCTCTCTTTTTTTTCTCACCCTTTTTTTTCTTTTTCTTCTCTCT
>NW_025275327.1:0-1306 GCF_018294505.1 Triticum aestivum
CTTGTGTGACCGTTTTGGGCTGCGGCCAACTCTCAATAGCTTCAATCTTGGCTTTGTCAACTTCAATTCCCTGTGGAGTAACAACATAGCCAAGAAAAGATACTCGGTCGGTGCAAAAGGTGCACTTCCCAAGGTTACCAAACAAACGTGCATCACGTAGAGCAATAAAAACAGCACGTAAATGTTCCAAATGTTCTTCCAAAGATCTGCTATAAATCAGTATGTCATCAAAGTAAACTACCACAAATCGTCCAATGAAAGCACGTAAAACTTCGTTCATTAATCTCATGAAAGTACTAGGTGCATTAGTTAACCCAAAAGGCATGACTAACCACTCATATAATCCAAACTTAGTTTTAAATGATGTTTTCCATTCATCTCCCAATTTCATACGAATTTGATGGTAGCCACTACGCAAATCAACTTTGGAGAATATTGTAGAACCACTCAATTCATCAAGCATATCATCTAGCCTAGGAATAGGATGACGATAACGAATAGTAATATTATTAATGCCTCTACAATCAACACACATACGTGATGTACCATCCTTTTTCGGCACTAGAATAATAGGAACAGCACAAGGACTAAGGGATTCGCGTATATAACCTTTGTCGAGAAGCTCTTGTACTTGGCGCATAATCTCCTTCGTCTCCTCTGGATTGGTACGGTATGGTGCACGGTTTGGCAATGAAGCACCGGGAATTAAGTCAATCTGATGCTCAATCCCTCGAATAGGCGGTAATCCCGGTGGCACGTATTGTGGAAAGACGTCAGCGAACTCCTGCAAAATGTTAGTGACAGCAGGAGGCAAAGAGGAAGGCATGTCCTCGAATGAAAATAATGCCTCTTTGCACACAAAAGCATAGCAAACAGATTTGCTGAAATCTAGCTCATCAATATCAGATTTGGTGGCAAATAAACATGCACTTTTCAATTTAATTTCAGAAGCAACACTAGATGGTTTATTGTTAGGCTTCATTTGTTGCTCAAATTCTTTTGCCACAATCTGATTTTCACTCTTATTCGTCTCCTGTTTTGCTTTATTAGCTCTATTAATATCATCTTTCAAAATGGAATCAGGAGTCATAGGAAGCAAAGTAATATTTTTATCCTTATGAACAAGAGTATAGTGATTGTTTCTACCATGGTGTACAGAATTTTTATCAAATTGCCATGGTCTACCAAGTAATAAGGAACATGCTTGCATAGGTACCACATCACAATCAACATAATCAGCATATGTAGAGATACTAAAATGCACACGAACAATACGTGTTACCTTAACCTTGCCGCTGTTGTTGAA
>NW_025275328.1:0-1306 GCF_018294505.1 Triticum aestivum
TTTTTTTTTTTTTCGACTGCCCGGACCCAAAAACTGGAAACGGGTCAAAAAAAACTTCCTATAATGGCACCTGTCTCAAAACACTCAGAAACACCTAAAAATAGGATAGCCAGAAATTTTTTCGAAAAATGCGTTTTCGAAAAATTTTGGGCCTAAACGGAGCGTGGCTACCCGACTCTTTTTTTTTTTCCGAAACCTACTCCGGCAAGGAAACACGAATCGGAATCTAGATTGATCCCGAAAACAAACCTAA
The DNA here is from genome assembly GCF_018294505.1 of Triticum aestivum. Lineage (NCBI taxonomy): Eukaryota > Viridiplantae > Streptophyta > Magnoliopsida > Poales > Poaceae > Triticum > Triticum aestivum. Next base: position 254 of record NW_025275328.1, read on the forward strand.
TAAGCAAGGAACTCGGATTGGTGGTGGATATATGGTGGTGGTATATGGCAGCGGTGGTAGTATATGGATATGGATCGGTGGTGGTATATGGACACGGATTGGTGGTGGTATATGGATACGGATTCGGAGCGGTGGTGGTAGATGGCAGGGCGATGATGATGGTGCGGCGACGGCGTGACAACTTTTTTTTTCACTGACTTTTTTTTTCCTTTTTTTCTCTCTTTTTTTTCTCTTTTTTTTTCTCCCTCTTTCCAAAACAAACTAGATAAGATGCAGATTGGATCAAGTGAAGATGTGAACGATCTCAACTATTATTATGACAATGAATGGTGGGTAGCACGTGGTGGAAATTGATGGATGGGTGGTGGACAGCGGAAGAGATAATGATGCAGCGGTGGCGTGACCAATGTGAACAGAACTCGAAACTCTAAACGAACTAGGCACTAAGACCAGCAACTCGACACGACGATGCAATCGATAATTCAACTATGCAATCAATGAAAAGAAAATTGCAAAGGCTCAGACTGGCTTGGACCAAGGATGAATAGATCTAACTCTTTTTTGTGGCTTTTTCTTGGACAATAGGTAAGAAAGTAAATCTAATCTAGGAAAACTGGAAATTCTCACCGAGCAACCTGAAAACTGATACCACTTGATAGAGGCGAGGGTGTCCCGATCTTTCGATGAGATGATAACTATTGATTTGGTGGAGACGACTTTGACGATCCGACTACAAACGTGCACGACGTTGCGCCTTAGCAATCGCTAAACCAACTCCGAGAGGTTATTGACCATGCTGGAGCACGATCAACCTGACCACGAAGGTCTATTCCTGCAAGCAATCGAAGAACGAGCAAGAATATGATAACAATCTGAATATTGCGAATATATATGAAGTATTGATAATGGTGGGGATCCGTAAGCGGTCTTGGTCTGGTCGTTGGACACAAACGAAGTACACGAAGTTGCAATGGCTAACTTTTAACTAAACAAATCCCAAAGTCTAAACGATGCCCTAAGGGCTGTATATATGGAGGAAGAGGGGGAGAATTT
>NW_025275329.1:0-1306 GCF_018294505.1 Triticum aestivum
CTCCCCTCGCTCTCTCTCTCACACGGCCGAACACCCCCGTCGCCGCCGTTCGCCACAGCAGCCGTCTCCGGCCACCCCTCGCTCCCCCGACTAGCTCAGAAGCTCCGCCACGACCCCCTCTTCCTCCCCACCGCTCCACAGCTCCCCGGAAGCCCTGCATCGCCGCCACGTCGCCGTTCCCCTCTTCGGACTCCGATCATCGTCGCCGTCGAATTCGTCGTCTCCGGCGCGTCCCCGAGCCCGCTTCGACGCCCACTGCAACCGCGGTGAGGCCCCGGATCGTTTCCCCCTTCTCCCCTGGTCTCTTTCGACCTCTAGGCCCTAGCCCCACCTTGGCCGAGAGCTCCACGCCGCCGGCGATGTCGCCGTCATGGCCACGGTCGCCGTAGCGCCCAACCGAGCACACCATCCTGCTCCACACCTCACCAGGAGCACGTAGCACGCACCAACACCTCTTCTAACGCCCTGCAACGCCGATTCCGACCGCACCCGAGCTCCGGCCGCCGCAGCCGAGCTCGCCGCCGTCAACTCCGGCCACCCCGAGCCCAACCACCACCACCAATAGTCGCGGCTCATCCTCAGCAACACGTAGATGCCTTCCGCCGTCCATTTGGTTGCCGGAATGGCAAAAAGCACTTTCGCCGCCGTCTCGGACCTCGCCGGCGTCATGTCGCCGGTGGGGTTTGACTTGTCCGACCTGGGGTTTGACCCCCCAGGGTCACTGACGCGTGGGCCCTGTCGGCCAGGTGGTTAGATTAGCGCTAACTACTGTTAGTCAACCCCCCTGACACTGACAGTGGGCCCCAGCGCCACTAATCCCTAATTAAGATTAATTTAAACCTGTTAAAAACCTCCTGTCACTGACGTGTGGGCCCCACACGTCAGGTTTGACCTCAGCCAGTCGCAGTTGACCACTGACGTCATGCTGACGTCATGCTGGCGCAATAATTATATTTCTGGATTTAATTTAAATCAGGAAATTCCAGAATATTATTTAAACTTCAAAAATTCATAACTTTTATTCTGTAACTCCAAATTGGACAAATTATATATGAAAAATGATCAGAAAAATCCAATCTATCCATCTGTACTATTTTCATGCATGATCAAACAAGTTAAATTGATGTTTCAAGCAGAACAAGGAAAAGCACTTAAAGAGGCCATGTTTGAGTTTGAAATTTGAATCTTTGATTCAAATTTGTTCAAACCCTTCTGGTTTTAGTTGCATTAGCCCAACACACTCATATTGCCATGTTTCATGCATGCATCATATTGTTGCACATTGTTTGGTGATGCTTGTGTATCG
>NW_025275330.1:0-1306 GCF_018294505.1 Triticum aestivum
GCACCCGAACTCCGGCCGCCGCAGCCGAGCTCGCCGCCGTCAACTCCGGCCACCCCGAGCCCAACCACCACCACCAATAGTCGCGGCTCAACCTCAGCAACACGTAGATGCCTTCCGCCGTCCATTTGGTTGCCGGAATGGCAAAAAGCACTTTCGCCGCCGTCTCGGACCTCGCCGGCGTCATGTCGCCGGTGGGGTTTGACTTGTCCGACCTGGGGTTTGACCCCCCAGGGTCACTGACGCGTGGGCCCTGTCGGCCAGGTGGTTAGATTAGCGCTAACTACTGTTAGTCAACCCCCCCTGACACTGACAGTGGGCCCCAGCGCCACTAATCCCTAATTAGGATTAATTTAATCCTGTTTAACCCCCCCTGTCACTGACGTGTGGGCCCCACACGTCAGGTTTGACCTCAGCCAGCCGCAGTTGACCACTGACGTCATGCTGACGTCAGGCTGACGCAGTAATTGATTTTCTGGATTTAAATTAAATCAGGAAATTCTAGAATATTATTTAAACTTCAAAAATTCATAACTTTTATTCTGTAACTCCAAATTGGACAAATTATATATGAAAAATGATCAGAAAAATCCAATCTATCCATCTGTACTATTTTCATGCATGATCAAACAAGTTAAATTGATGTTTTAAGCAGAACAAGGAAAAGCACTTTAAAAGGCCATGTTTGAGTTTGAAATTTGAATCTTTGATTCAAATTTGTTCAAACCCCTCTGGTTTTAGTTGCATTAGCCCAACACACTCATATTGCCATGTTTCATGCATGCATCATATTGTTGCACATTGTTTGGTGATGCTTGTGTATCGATGTCCTTTGCGACAGGTTCTGCCCCCGAGGAGTACCGTGATTACCCTAACGAAGAACCGTATCCGTGCATCGAACCATCAGGCAAGCAACCAACCATTTGATCATATCGATACAATCCCATGTTCTCGCTCCTGCTCTCTCTTACTGCATTAAGACAACGCGATTCAAACTGCTGTGTGCTACGGTAGTTGAACCCATTTCCTCTGCATGACCTGTCATTGCCACAGTAACTAGATGAAACCCACTAGCATGTGTAGGAGTTGATTGAGCCCTATGTATGTGTTGTTCCTACCTTGCTATGCCTGCTATGCTTAGAGTCGTGTCAGGTCTGGTTCATCTGGGTGATGGGCTAGAGTGAAATGATTATGTCGGTAATGAGAGTGGTGTGGTGAACACGATTTGGTAAAGGTATCGATGAGAGGCCATGTAGGAGTACATGGTGGGTTGTTTCATTGAAACCGACCTTAAGCACTGAGATCTGTA
>NW_025275331.1:0-1306 GCF_018294505.1 Triticum aestivum
TTATGCTATGCGATGCTACGTGGAGATGCTACTGGAGATGCTACTTGGAGACACTACTTGAAGATGCTACTTGGAGGACTTCTATCTACTCTCTTCTACATGCTGCAAGACGGAGGCTGCCAGAAGCGTAGTCTTCGATAGGACTAGCTATCCCCCTCTTATTCTGGCTTTCTGCAGTTCAGTCCACTGATATGGCCTCCTTACACATATACCCGTGCATATGTAGTTTAGTTCCTTGCTTGCGAGTACTTTGGATGAGTACTCACGGTTGCTTCTCTCCCTCTTTTCCCTTTTCCCTTCTACCTGGTTGTCGCAACCAGATGCTGGAGTCCAGGAGCCAGACGCCACCGTCGACGACGACCCCTACTACACCGGAGGTGCCTACTACTACGTGCAGCCCGCTGACGACGACCTGGAGTAGTTGGGAGGATCCCAGGCAGGAGGCCTGCGCCTCTTTCGATCTGTATCCCAGTTTGTGCTAGCCTTCTTAAGGCAACTTGTTTAACTTATGTCTGTACTCAGATATTGTTGCTTCCGCTGACTCGTCTATGATCGAGCACTTGTATTCGAGCCCTCGAGGCCCCTGGCTTGTATTATTATGCTTGTATGACTTATTTTATTTGTAGAGTTGTGTTGTGATATCTTCCCGTGAGTCCCTGATCTTGATCGTACACATTTGCGTGCATGATTAGTGTACGATTGAATCGGGGGCGTCACAAGTTGGTATCAGAGCCGACTGCCTGTAGGAATCCCCCTTCCACACTCCTTGGCCGAAGTCGAGTCTAGACATTACAAAAACATTTACTAACTTGGCTGTGTGCCTTACGGGCCCACGTCGCTATTGGGTGGTACTAGGATCTTTTACTCCTCGACCTTTACTCTGGGACTCTGAACTCTCTTCTACTCGGGTTAAACGATTTCTACTAAAATCTGACTTTAGGTTCTCGAAAATACTTTCTCCCGGAGAGCCCCTTCAGTCCAGGTGATCGCCGACTGCACCAGAAGATTTCGAAGTTACTCGCCGAAACTCTTTTGAGACTTTGTGTCCGTTGCTTTTGCAATTCCCTACCATCGAAATATCCCTATGGATAAATACATACACTTGACGTTCTTACTTTTATTCCCAGTTGATCTTGTTATTACAAGATACCCCGAAATTCTCTCTATTGATCCGAGAATATCTTGTGCCTACTGTCTTGCAATTCCTTGTCACCTGAATACCCCTATGGATAATTCTCGCACTTGTCGAGTATCCGCTTATCCCCAGTTGTTCATGTGTTTCGCAAAAGTCTTCAAAATAATATTC
>NW_025275332.1:0-1306 GCF_018294505.1 Triticum aestivum
TAACTGGGTGACTATAAAGGTGCATTACAGGTATCTCCGAAAGTAGCTGTTGGGTTGACACGGATCGAGACTGGGATTTGTCACTCCGTATGACGGAGAGGTATCTCTGGGCCCACTCGGTAATGCATCATCATATTGAGCTCAAATGTGACCAAGGTGTTGGACACGGGATCATGCATTACGGTACGAGTAAAGTGACTTGCCGGTAACGAGACTGAACAAGGTATTGGGATACCGACGATCGAGTCTCGGGCAAGTAACGTACCGATTGACAAAGGGAATTGCATACAGGGTTTGATTGAATCCTCGACATAGTGGTTCATCCGATGACAACATCGAGGAGCATGTGGGAGCCATCATGGGTATCCAGATCCCGCTGATGGTTATTGACTGAGAGAGTCTCGGTCATGTCTGCATGTCTCCCGAACCCGTAGGGTCTACACACTTAAGGTTCAGTTACGCTAGGGTTATAGGGATATGTATATGCAGTAACCCGAATGTTGTTCGGAGTCCCGGATGAGATCCTGCACGTCACGAGGAGTTCCGGAATAGTCCGGAGGTAAAGATTTATATATGGGAAGTCCTGTTTCGGGCATCGGGACAAGTTTCGGGGTTATCGGTATTGTACCGGGACCACCGGAAGGGTCCCGGGGGTCCACCGGGTGGGTCCACCTGTCCCGGGGGGGCACATGGGCTGTAAGGGGGTGCGCCTTGGCCTAATGGGCCAAGGGCACCAGCCCCACATAGGCCCATGCGCCTAGGGTTTAAGGGGGCAAGAGTCCTAGGAGGGTAAGGCACCTCCTAGGTGCCTTGGGGGGAGGGAAAACCCCCCTTGGCCGCCGCACCCCCTAGGAGATTGGATCTCCTAGGGCCGGCCACCCCCCCTTGGCACCCCTATATATAGTGGGGGAGAGGAGGGACTTCATACCTGAACGCCCTGGCCTTTGGTTGCCTCCTTCTCCCTCCCCAACACCTCCTCCACCTCCATAGTGCTTAGCGAAGCTCTGCCGGAGTACTGCAGCTCCATCAACACCACGCCGTCGTGCTGCTGCTGGTGCCATCTCCCTCAACCTCTCCTCCCTTCCTTGCTAGATCAAGAAGGAGGAGACGTGGCTGTTCCGTACGTGTGTTGAACGCGGAGGTGCCGTCCGTTTGGCGCTGGTCATCGGTGATTTGGATCACGTCGAGTACGACTACATCATCACCTTGCAAGCTTCCGCACGCGATCTACAAGTGGTATGTAGATGCAAACTCTCTCCCTAGACTCGTTGCTTAGATGAACTCATAGATGGATCTTGGTGAAACC
>NW_025275333.1:0-1306 GCF_018294505.1 Triticum aestivum
CTTCCGCTTGAAGGTTGCCGAGTACATGTCGTGTAAACGACGGTAAGTGGTGAGAGCGTGTATGAAGAAGTACACCCCTGCAGGGTTAACATGATCTATTCGAATAGCCGCGTCCGCGGTAAAGGACTACTTGGTTGCCTATACAGTTCATAGACAAGTAAATGGAAACTACTAAAAGCCTCAAGATAAGTGTGAGTGCCGAGGATGGCTCTTCCGTAGGAAGACGGAGGTGGATCCTCGGTAGTGTATTGAAGTGGTGAGTAGTGGACTCGTGTGCGCAAAACCATTTCAAGTTGGAGTATCGTAGAATAGTCTAGCCAAGAGTCAAAGCTGGCCTGCTGCAATAACTCCACCAACCCTTCTTGATACTATGCATGTATGTAGGATCTGATGTAAGTCTTGCTGAGTACCTTTGTACTCATGTTGCTATAATCTACATTTTTACAGAAGACGCAGCAACCCCTTCTGATGGGTTCTATGTAGACGTTGACATCAACGAGTAGGCTAAAGACCCAGGTGGTGACCCTGAGCTTGTGATGGACCATGTAGTATAGCTAGGCTTTCCAAGCCTCTTTTATTTTACTAGTTGTCTGTACTCAGACAAGTTACTTCCGCTGCTGGTTTGTATGACTGTATGACTTGTATGTTGGGTCGTGAGACCCGTACCTTGGTGTATGTTATGTATGGCTCCCTGAGCCTTAAATAAAGTACTTGTGTCATAGAGTCATGTTGTGATGCTTCGTTGTATTTGCACATATCGAGCATAATGTGTGTATGATTGAAATGCTTGGTATGTGTGGGATCTGACTATATAGTTGTTTATCTTTAGTAGCCTCTCTTACCGGGAAATGTCTCCTAGTGTTACCGCTGAGCCATGGTAGCTTGCTACTGCTCTGGAACACTTAGGCTGGCCGGCATGTGTCCTTCTTCGTTCCTGTGTCTGTCCCTTCGGGGAAATGTCACGCTTTGAGTACCGGAGTCCTGTTAGCCCGCTACAGCCCGGTTTACCGGAGTCCTGCTAGCCCAGTGCTACAGCCCGGACCCACTTGCTGATGACCGACACGTTCGAAGCTGGGTCATGGATGCCTGTCCCTGTAAGTCTGTGCCACTTTGGGTTTACGACTAGTCATGTCAGCCCGGGCTCCTTATCATATGGATGCTAGCGACACTATCATATACGTGAGCCAAAAGGCGCAAACGGTCCCGGGAAAAGGTAAGACGACACCCGTGGGGATACCGTGCATGAGGCCGCAAAGTGATATGAGGTGTTACCGGCTAGATCGATGTGACATCGAGTCGGGGTCCT
>NW_025275334.1:0-1306 GCF_018294505.1 Triticum aestivum
TTTATGGTTAATATCTGTAGTAGCTTCAAGATTTGGGTGAATTTCATTTTGAGTGATTGTATTGAGAGTGTGACTTAACGCTCTGATGGCTATGATTGTACAACGTTTATTTCTTGTTCCACGTGTGTTTAGACTCCCTCTGATCCATATTAATTTAGGTTTGTCTAGTACAGCTTTGTTTGTACTAGACCAGCGTGTCAATTAATATGGATTGAAGGGAGTAGGGGATAATGTCCAAGATACATAGGGAAAAATGAACAATGTTGAATTTTTCAATAATTTAATTTCTAGTGCCTAAATTAGTAAAATCCAAGGATGGTCAGAGAGGAATAGCTTGTGGAGGGAAATATTGCTCAAATTAGTTGTACAGGCGATACCAACATATAGTATGAGCTGCTTCTGTCTGAAGAAAAAAGTATGCAAGGGACCACGCTGTCCAAACTATGGAAGCCATCCAATGCGGGCTTTGTATTGGTCCGCGACGCGGTACAGATGTGTTTTCTCCTACAAACTGGAGACAGACATGGGATAGGTTTGCGGGAGTCCGGACCGCTGTCACGCCCGTTTCTCCCCCATCCCCGCGTGCTTCCCATCGGCCGCCAATTGCCCGCAGTCATGTTGCTGTAGAGCGCGCCACTCCACATTGAAGGCATTTGTCGACGAGGTGGCGGCCAATATTGACTGGGGTTTTCGGGGAAGCAAACCCCAGTCAACACTTCCACAACTGTCTAGCCATTGACGTCGTCTTTCTCACTTCAAACGATGTCTCAAGTTATCTTCCCAAGCTGTCTTTCCGTTGGAACGGAACCACGCGGCCGTCGGCCTTCGCTCTAGGTCGAGCTTCATCTAGACCAGACCAACCCGTGTGATTCCTCCGGCGACCTTCTCCGCCGCTCAGCGCCATCTTCATTGGATGATCCCGCTCCCGCCTGCACGCGTCCTCACTGTTGCTACCGGCCATCATAATCTCACGGCCTCCCATCCCCACAAAGCATCCTGGTACAGGAAGTGGGCAGCACACGGTCACAGAAGTGAGCGGCCTTTGGCGCAGATCAACGGAGGCGCTGGTCGGGAGGGCGTGGTGTGGGCTCGCCAGAGGAGATGGACGGGGATGACCGGACGAGGACCGGCTGGTGTGGGGACGGCAGGGCAGGAGAGAGGGACGGCTGCTCTATATGTGCGCTGTGGATGTGCTGCTGTTTGCTGCACCATACTGCTGCTTCCCTGTTGTTTGTTGAGTGATGTTGTTGTTATTGCTGCTGCTAATTTGATGTGGAGGACGAGCAGGGATCGACGGGGAGCGACC
>NW_025275335.1:0-1306 GCF_018294505.1 Triticum aestivum
CCGTTTTAGGCGTATGATATGTCAAAATCTTCGTCTCGACATGTACATCATTTCATTCCATTGCATCATTTGCATTTGAGGTCATCTTGATACCCAAAATGCTGGTAGAAGGAGGCTTCGTGAGTTAAATTGCAGATCCGTTAGTTCATCATGCACTTTTGTCATTTTTTCTATATTTAATCCGTGCATGATATGCCTGTGCCCCTTTGGGGTGTATTGTGAAGCATTTTGTCTTCTTTCCAGAGGTGCCACCCATGCATTTTTAGGATGTGTGTGTTGTCTTGTGCAAGCTTGCGAAGAGAGGTACCTGAGATTGCAGATTTCAGGGACTTAGTGATTTTCACTAAGTCTGAGATATTTTAGTTCATGATGCTATATGTCCAGCTTGTTTCCTAGTGATCCGTGCCTCTTTTGAGGATGATCAGTAAGGGAGTTTTGATATTTAAGTTATGCTCTATCCATCCATGTCTTTGTTGGCATTTGTGGAGTGCTCTAGGTTGACTCAATCGAGCTCAATTTTTGCTTCGTTGTTAATCCGGGCAGATCGTCAACTTGTTTGCGATTTAGCCGATGCTACCGTTAGTGTTCCATGCATGTTATGCCTTCGTTCTTGCCATGTGTAGCTAGCAATTTGTGCCTTCTTGCTGGTTATATGCTTTCCTTGCCATGACTTGCACCGTAGTGAGTGCATCGAGCTCGTTTACATGCCTTCGTGAGTTAAATTTCAGCATGTCTCAGTTTCCACTAAGTCTGAAAACTGATTGTGTTCGAGCGATGTTCGTGAGCTCGGTAGAGTATTTTGTGAACCCTTTTGGCCCCAGGTCACTTTGGGTGTTTTATTAAGCCTGTTGAGTAGCTCCATGCCATATTCTTACTTGTCATGTTCAGGTTTTCTATCATGTTGTTTTGCTGCTCCGAAGAGAGCATCGTGATCTGAAATTTCAGACTAGTGTTAGTTTCACTAAGTCTGAAATCTGTTTTGCATTTGCGTTTTAGCCATGCTTGTTTGAACCTCTTAATGGATGAATTTGCCTATGGCTCAGTGCTAGTGTTTTGTCAACCATCTTGTGTACTTCGCTGCCATGTATTTTGTTTTCATGTTTGGTGGCTGTAGCATGCTCATTTCGTTGCATTTAGATGCCTACTTGCTGTAAATCGCAGACCGGTGTCGTATCTTAAAACGCTTGCCATTTCCAAACCGTAGCTCCGATTCCTATGATCTTTATATCGTTTTCAAGCGATTTCATCCCCTCTATCCAGTGGCACACTTGGTTTTCCAAGTTGATGCCAGGTTCATGCATTTCCT
>NW_025275336.1:0-1306 GCF_018294505.1 Triticum aestivum
TTTATTTTGTTTGTACTTATATATTTTATTAAAGTTTATATTATTTTGTTTCTAATTCATTTTAAAATCTTAAAAATACAATTATATATCAAAAAAATCAGAAAATAAAACTAATTCATTTTAAATTCTTAAAAATACAAATAATATATCAAAAAAATCAGAAAAATAAAACTAATTCATTTTAAAATCTTAAAAATACAATTATATATCAAAAAAATCAGAAAAATAAAAATAATTCATTTTAAAATCCCTTGAAGGTTTGACAAAAGGTTTGATACATCATTCAGTTCATCGACCAAATACAAAGTTTGGTACAATAAATTATTACACATCAATTCTTCCCTTGTGTCCCTGCTTGCTTACGATTGTGCCGTATCCATGGAGCATCCTCATCATTTAACTTAATGCTTGGGTCAGTGTTCATTTTGAAGGGCGAAATTTCACCAAACATATTATAATCTTCTGACATGTCTGTCTTGTCCTCCACTCCCACGATGTTTCTTTTCCCTGAAAGAACAATGTGGCGCTTTGGATCATCGCATGATGTACTGATCGTTTTCTTATCTTTCCATTTCCTCGGTTTGCTACTCATGTCCTTGAAATAAAAAACCTGAGCGACATCTTTGGCAAGGACGAATGGTTCGTCAAGGTAACCAAGATTGTTGAAATCCACCATTGTCATTCCGTATTGCTCGTCCACCTTTACCCCACCTCCTGTTAGCTTGAACCATTTGCACCGGAACAAAGGGACCTTAAAGGAGGGTCCATAGTCAAGTTCCCATATCTCCTCTATGTAGCCATAATATGTGACCTTTCGCCCATTCTCGGTTGCTGCATCAAAGCGGACACCACTGTTTTGCTTGGTGCTCTTTTTATCTTGGGCGATGGTGTAAAATGTATTCCCATTTATCTCGTACCCTTGGAAAATCGTTATAGTCGAAGATGGTTTCTTGGCCAACATGTACAGCTGATCTCCAACATCATTGTCATTCATTAAATGTTTTCGCAACCAACTGCCGAAAGTCTCCATGTGGGCCTTTCTAATCCAGGATTCAGGCTTCCCCGGGTTGTCCGAGCGTAAAATATTCTTGTGTTGCTCGAAGTACGGAGCCACAAAGCTGGAATTTTGCAGAACTGTGTGGTGTGCTTCAGTCATAGAATGACCGTCCATACATATCGTGGATTTCCTTCCGATCTTGCCTTTTCCACTTAGTCTCCCCTCGTGCCGCGATTGAGGAATACCAATCGGCTTAAGGTCAGGAACATAGTCAATACAGAACTCAATTACCTCCTCATTTCCATAGCC
>NW_025275337.1:0-1306 GCF_018294505.1 Triticum aestivum
AATTCACACAACACTCCTGTTGTTCTATGTTGACACGAGAAAAAAAACTTGAAAGCAATAAGAGGCAATGAATATCGTTTCGTCCCCAAAGGTGGGACGTTCCCTAACGAAAACCATCGTGCTTGTTGTGAGAATCTCCGGTTTGTGAGAAGCATATACCCAAACCTGCCCCAAATGGGACAAAATTTGTACCACGGCATGTTGATGCCGCTCCATGATAGCATGCCAAGTTTCATGAATTTCAGACGAGTTTTGGATTTACTAGAATTTAAAAACCAAGCATCTCAATGTTTTGCGGGCAATCATCGGTGCCATGGTGATTGAAATTCAATCCTATTTCTTACCTCGGACCTAAGCTTGCACCCAAGGACACAGATTTGATTTTTCAACCAATTTATATGCACTGGAGCATGCGGATGTAGTTCAAATTTGAATTATACACATAAAATCATAAATGCATTGAAAACTCAGTTAATGCATAAAAATGTCCAACCGAACCCCGAAAAATCACAAAAATTCACACAACACTCATCTTGTTCTATGTTGACACGAGAAAAAAACTTGAAAGCAATAAGAGGCAATGCATATCGTTTCGTCCCTGAAGGTGGGATGTTCCCTACCGAAAACCATCATGCTTGTTGTGAGAAGCTCCGGTTTTTGAGAAGCATATACCCAAACCTGCCCCAACTGGGACAAAAATTTTACCACGGCACGTTGATGCCGCTGCATGATAGCATGCCAATTTTCATGAATTTCATACGAGTTTTGGATTTACTAGAATCAAAAAACCAGGCATCTCAATGTTATGCCGGCAATCAACGGTGCCATGGTGTTTGAAATTCATTCCTTGCATGGGACATAAGCATGCACCCAAGGACACAGCTTTGATTTTTGAACCAATTTATATGCAATGGAGCATGCGCATGTAGTTCAAATTTGAATTATTCACATAAATGCATTGAAAACTCAGTTAATGCATAAAAATGTCCAACCGAACCCCGAAAAATCACAAAAACTCACACAACACTCCTGTTGTTCTATGTTGACACAAGAAAAAAATCAAAGCAATAAGAGGCAATGGATATCGTTTCGTCCCCAAAGGTGGGACGTTCCCTAACGAAAACCATCGTGCTTGTTGAGAGAAGCTCCGGTTTGTGAGAAGCATATACCCAAACCTGCCCCAAATGGGACAAAATTTGTACCACGGCATGTTGATGCCGCTCCATGATAGCATGCCAAGTTTCATGAATTTCATACGAGTTTTGGATTTACTAGAATTTAAAAACTAGGCATCTCAATGTTATGC
>NW_025275338.1:0-1306 GCF_018294505.1 Triticum aestivum
CCCCCCCCCCCCTTGTCATGAGCTGGGAGGATGCAAGGAGGAGTAGGGGTGGTGCCCTCGACATAGCCAAGTGACACCGGCGATGCGAAGGGGAGGAAGGATCTGTGCTTTCCAGAGGAGGAAGTTGGAGGGGGTAAGCTTGGCAGTAATGAGGCTAGCAGAGGGTTGGGGAACAGCGGAAGATGTCGGCACCGAGAGCCCAGAGGGCATGGGCAGAGAAGCCAGGGTCGAGGAAGTCATGGCGCCGGAGGAAGGAGACGGTATAGGTTTTGAAGCTACGCCGACGGCAATGCCGTCGGCATAGGTATTTTCCATTTTATCATATTAATTTTAGAAAAATCATAACTCAATCATTATAATTAAGATAAATACAAATAATATATCAAATTTGCAGAAGAATAAGATCTCTCTGTATACACTTAAATATTACACATTTCAAAAAAAATGAAATCAGCATAAAATATTCAAAAAATATGAAAAATATGAAAAACCTGCCCACATAATCTTCTTATGTCACATACTAATGATTCAAGTCGATATACATGGTCTACATATATTTAAAAGAATACATGTACCTAATGCTCGATTTGAACTATGGTCAATTTGAACTACACATACATGATCTTATGCTCATGATTTTTCAAATATGAAAAATATGAAAAACCTGCCCACATAATCTTCTTATGTCACATACTAATGATTCAAGTCGATATACATGGTCTACATATATTTAAAAGAATACATGTACCTAATGCTCGATTTGAACTATGGTCAATTTGAACTACACATACATGATCTTATGCTCATGATTTTTTTTTGGAAATATCATTTTTTTTTAGATTCACAAGACGATATGGATGTTATATTTGGATTCTCCTCATTTTTTGATAGGTTTAGACATATTATTTGTCAAATTCAGATTTAAGGATTTAAAGATATTAAATATTCCATATTAAATAGAAAAAGAAAAATATTAATTATTTTATTTTATTTGAATTGAAAATTATTATTATTATTACTTATTCATTATTGTGTATTTAAGTATTTGTATGGAATTCAAAAATAAAAAGGTGTGACACCACAGTCCAAGAGTTAATATGATTGATATGGTACTATTCTCACTAAGATATGATTTCTTTCTTGATAGGTCATCCGGAAGGAATGGAGAAGTTAAGCGTGTTGGGGTTGGAGTAGTGTGAGGATGGGTGGCCGAGCGGGAAGTTTGACCACAAGTGCAATTTGATTTTACATTAAACGTGCTGAGAGTTAAAAATGTCCGTTGTGAAATTAACAAGTCTGAAAAAAA
>NW_025275339.1:0-1306 GCF_018294505.1 Triticum aestivum
GCGACGGAGCAGTGAAGCGGTCGGAGTGAGAACTGCATAGTTTGTTGGAAGAAAGGGGAGGTGCTTTTCGCAAAATGTTGTCGGAGAGAACTTTTCCTAGACGGAAGGAGTACTAATGATACTCTCCTGCTACCTTGGTACTTTAGTATGGTACGACTTTGCTGAAAAAGCCATTGTTTGTAGTACTAAAAAATTATAGGAATAGGATCCGCTGACATCAATTTACTACTTTGGATTAATTATTGTCCGAGGACCATCTAAAGATAGATTTCCAAATACTGAAGGCGAGTTAGTCTATTCATTGGTCTGTGTTGTACATTATGCAACAGTGAAACTACAACACAAAAAATTGTTAACTTGTAATGACATACCAGACCATGATATCATCATGTAGATCCGCTACTTCTCTTCCCCGATCAGACCATCGGTTGCATATATCACATCCGGTTGCATACGTATTTGCTTTTTTTGCTTTGAGCTTAGTATGTCATTTTGTGCAGAGTACAGCCAATTCATTTCTTCTGCTTGATATGTTATAACATGAAAGAATGTATCTCACCAGATTATTTACATTTTCTAGGTTTATGACAAAATGGAGATGGTGGGCTCCTGATGGCGAAGTAATTGTGATGAAGTGTGGATGTCCCTGTTGAGACAAAGCATCAGGATTGGCGGCAATTAACATGCTCCTGACTTTATGTTTGCTCCTTTGCATATCCAGAATTAGCAGTGCCAGGCGGTGTAGGTACACCTATGTTTCTTTAAGTCAACTTATTACATTGGTGTTAAAATTTACATGTACGAATTCATGTTAAGCTCTGCATTTTTATTCTCTTGCCAAGTCTCCTGCCATTACTATTGATTTTCGCTATAACAGTTGAAGTCATTATGAATCTGGTTTTTGTATTCTTTTCAAACTTGCAATGTTAACAGTGTTTATATATTTCTTATGCATCTCTAATGCTATTAATGAACATATTTCTTATGCATTCTTTTTGAAACTTGCAATGTTAACAGTGTTAACATATTTCATATGCATCTCTAATGTTACCAATGGATGTAAGGACTGATATGTTGCTCCCACCTACATCACTGTTTTTTGCAAGCACCGTTTCTTTCTGTTGCAATATTAATTTGGATCTTTCAATTGTGAAGTGCCATCTTCTGCACTTTACTCTATAGGCACAATGGTACTAATTTGTGTTCAATCTCAGTATGAAATTTATCTGAATTCTGTATAGCTTGCATAGTGCCTGGGTTCATTAGCGCATTCTATTATTATTTGTGTAGATCTTCCATATTATCA
>NW_025275340.1:0-1306 GCF_018294505.1 Triticum aestivum
CGCGGAGTGCTATGTTCGGATCACTAGCGAGAGTGATAATTCCGTTGGGACCGGGCATTTTGAGCTTCATGTACCCATAATGGGGTATAGCTTGAAAAATTGTGAATGCCTCCCGTCCTAATAAAGCATGATATCCGCTGCTGAATGGAGCCACTTGAAATGTGACCTCTTCGGACCTGTAATTGTCCGATGAGCAGAACACTACGTCCAGCGTGATTTTTCCTGTGCAGCATGCTTCCCGGATGGGGATTATTCCTCTAAAGGTTCTGCTGCTTCGCTCAATGCGGTTCCAGTCTATTTCCATTTTTTGGAGGGTTTCCTCATAGATGAGGTTTAGTCCGCTGCCGCCATCCATGAGTACCTTAGTAAGGCGAAAGCCGTCTACTATTGGGCTGAGGACCAATGCGGCTGGTGCCCGGGCAGTTCGGAATTTAGGTTTGTCACTGGCATTGAAGGTAATAGCCGTGTTGCTCCATGGATTTTTGTTGCTACTTGGTAGACTTCGGCAAGGTTGCGGAGTTGTCGTTTTCGCATATTATTGGATGCGAAAGTCTCGAAGACTGTTAACACCGTACTGGTGTTGCTGAGCTGGGATTCTGAAGCTAGAAGCTCTTCGCCACTTTTGGCCACCTGTCGTAGTATCCAACATGCTCAAAGGCTATGAGTTGGAGTGGCACCCTCTACGCTATGAATTTTGCAGGGTCCGTTTAGCCAGCCCTCCAGTACGGTTCCGTACCCTTTAGGGGGTTTTGGTTTTTTGGTATTCAGCCCAGGTGCTTGATAATGATGCACCCTTTGGTTCCGGACTAGGGATGTATTCGGGGCCAGATTGTCCCAAAATTTACTTTCGGTTTTCCAGGCGCTCTCCATCGCGCAGTACTTTTGTACGATGGTCTCCAAGTCAGCAAAGCGTGTAATGTCGCAGCGACTTATGGCGTTTAGGATTCCCTTGTCCGTGCAATTATTGCAGAAGACTGAGATTGTGTTTTCCTCTCGGCAGTCCTTTATCATGTCCATAACCAGGAGGAATCTTGCCCAGTAGTGATGTACTGTCTCGGCGGGCTCTTGCCGTATTAGAGTTAGATCGCATATGTCTAGGCGGGTGGGTGGAACTAAGTCCGGAACCCTACCCATCTCAAGGCTCGAAGGCCGAGGAGTTTCCAATTTTGGAAGCTTGGATTTCTGGATGTTGTCCAGCGAGTCTGGTCCGATGCCTGACTTTAAGTTCAGCGTTTGATCGAAGCCCGTCCCTCCGCGGGGATCCGGCATGGGGGGTTCGGGGATCCGGACATGACTAGTTTTCAAT
>NW_025275341.1:0-1306 GCF_018294505.1 Triticum aestivum
AAATTCAGAGTGTGCTTTTCCCTTGTTTACGTGCCGCGCCGTGATTTTGTTGGTGTTCTAGGCTCGCGTCTCTAGCACAGTCTAGCCTAGGACCAGCACAGTACCGTCGTTGAGCGTTTATTCAACTTTGCATCTCTGAATTGATTATTGCTGACCCTTTTTGCTACCATACTATAAGCCTTTCCAGCTCCACATACATCTACGTCGTGTGTTCGACTCTCCCTGGTAATCGCTCTATCCAAGCTTTGAGAGTTTTTGACTACAACGGTTGCCGATCACCGCCTGCTGCTGGGTAAGAACTGGTAAGAATTTGAGATTTGCTTGACGGATTTGTGATACACCACCACCACTTCTTAGTAGTCTGTAGGATCATATTCTTGTGTGTTTCTATTGCTGCTAACCATGCCAGGATCACAAGCCGACGAGATTGACTGGGAGAATTTATCAAACAAGGAGCTTCATGATAAGTTTCAGCAAATGATGACTAAACAGGTGCAAGATGTGCTGAACAATTTTGAAGAGGCCATGGAGAAGATCACTGGCCTTGAGAAGACGTTCGAAACAAAGCTCGATAACAGATTTAATGAATTGCTCGCGCGTCTTCCACCACCACCACCCGCTGCACCTAACGCACCTCTCCAACAACAACAACAACGACTACCTCCACGTCGCGAAATAGACCTTCGCCGAGCGAGCCGTGTTCCTCTTGCATTTGGCCAAACTGTTGGTGCTGCTGTTGATACTTCTGTGGCTCCTGCTACTGCTGTTGCTGGTACCCAGGAGGATGATGAGTATGCGGGCGATTATGAGGATGAGGTTGATCAAAATCAGATCAACGAGCAGCCACCAGCACCACCACCAGCAGGTCGACCTCAGGTATATATTCGTAATGGTAGGCCTGCACCACCACCACCTCAGGTACGAGATGATGTCCATATTCCTAAACTGAAATTGAATATTCCACCATTTGAGGGTAGATATGTTCCTGATATATATCTTACTTGGGAGTTAGAAACTGAACAACGATTTACATGTTTACAATATCCTGAGGAGAGACGAGTTGCTGCTGCTGTTTGTGCTTTCACTAGTTTTGCATGTGTATGGTGGTCTGAACATTGTAGATTATATCCTATTCCAACTACTTGGGCTGCTTTGAAAACTGCTATGCGTACGCGTTGGGTTCCACCATATTATCAACGTGAATTGCTTCAAAAATTGCAGCGTTTAAGACAAGGAAAAAATTCTGTAGAAGAATATTATCAGGAATTACAAACTGGCATGATTAGATGTGGTATTGTTGAGGAGA
>NW_025275342.1:0-1306 GCF_018294505.1 Triticum aestivum
ATCCCTGGGGTGCGTTTACGTGCCCGTCGTCAACCCTCACAGTTTTGGCCAATTCTGACCCGTTTCGTGAACTATTACTCACCGTTTTGGGATCGCAAAGCGATTTCCATAGTTATTGAACCCCAAGGTGCGCTTACATGTTGGTCATCAGCAGTCACAGTTTTGGCCGATTCTGGCCCGTTCTGTCGACTATTACTCACTTTTTTGGGGTCCCAGAGTGATTTCCATGATTAACGAACCCCGGGGTGCGTTTGCGTGTCAGACATCAACACTCGCGGTTTTTGACGATTTTGGCCCGTTTCATGGACTATTACTCACCGTTTTGCGGTCACGAAGAGATTTCCATAGTTGTTGAACCCCAAGGTGCGCTTACGTGTTGGTCATCAACTCTCATAGTATTGGCCAATTCTGGCCCGTTTCGTGGACTATTACTGACTGTTTTGGGGTCCCGGAGTGATTTCCACGATTAACAAACCCCATGGTGCGTTTAATTATCGGTCATCAACACTCATGGTTTTTGTCGATTCTGGGCCGTTTCATGGACTATTACTCACATTTTTGGGGTCCCAAAGCGATTTCCATGGATGTCGAACCCCAAGCTGCGCTTATGTATCGGTCATCAACAATCGCAGTTTCGGCCGATTCTGGCCCGTTTCTTGGACTATAACTCAGTTTTTGGCTCACGTAGTGATTTCCACGGCCGACGAACACCGGCGTGTTTATGTGTCGATCATCAACATTTGAAGTTTTGGCCGATTTTGGCCCGTTTCATGGACTATTACTCACTGATTTGATGTCCCTGAGCAATTTCCATGATTGACGAAACCCGGGGTGCGTTTATGTATTGTTGATCAATAACCCTAGGTTTTACCGATTCAGGGCTCTTTCATGGACTATTACTCACCGTTTTGCAGTCCCAAAGCGATTTCCATGCTTGTCGAACCTCAAGATGTGCTTACGTGCTGGTCGTCAAGACTCGCAGATTGTGCCGATTCTGGCCCGTTTCCTGGACTATTACTCAGTTTTGGGGTCCCGAAGTGATTTCCATGATTGGCGAACACCGGGGTGCATTTACGTGTCGGTCACCAACACTCACAATTTTGGCCGATTCTGGTACGTTTTCTGCACAGTTACTCACCGTTGTGGGGTCCCGGAGCGATTTCCATGATTGACGATCCCTGGGGTGCGTTTACGTGCCCGTCGTCAACCCTCACAGTTTTGGCCAATTCTGACCCGTTTCGTGAACTATTACTCACCGTTTTGGGATCGCAAAGCGATTTCCATAGTTATTGAACCCCAAGGTGCG
>NW_025275343.1:0-1306 GCF_018294505.1 Triticum aestivum
CAGGTACTTTCGTTTCTTGGTAATGATTCTAATGTTCATGAGAATATGATGCTGCCTAAATTGGATACATTTGTTTTGCTTACAAATGAAGGGCCTAGCTTGGAGAAGGATGAACATTGGAGCAAGAACAAGCATGGAGATGATGGCATGCGCAAGGGGAACAAGAACGGAGTTACAAGTGATGATTTCAGGACTTTGAAGCCACCATAATGGGTGCATGAAGCCTTGGACGAAATATACAAGATGCCACTTCATAAATTTCGTCCCGAGGCTATTTTAGGTGCTGCGTCACCTTATTATTGGGCCAGGCCCATGTAATTTCGAAATACATAAGTATAGGCTATTTTTAGAGTCCGTATGTGTGGGGAAACAAGAGATAGGGTTGATTTCGGACCCCTCCACCAAGGGCCACGAAATTCCCCCCTCTTCCTCCATATATACAGCCCTTAGGGCATCGTTTAGACTCTGAGTTTTGTTTAGATTAAAAGTTCGCCATAGCTGCAACTTCGCGTACTTCGTTTGTGTTCAACGACCAGACAAAGGCGTCACAGAACCCCACCTTGGTCAATAAAGATTTCATCTTATATTCGCAATATCCAGATTGCAATCTTAGTTTCTTGCTTGTTCTTCGTTTGCTCGCAGGAAACAGACCCTCGTGGTCAGGTTGATCGTGCTCCGGCGTGGTCAATAACCTCTCGGAGTTGGTTTAGCGATTGCTAAGGCGCGACGTCCTCGCACGTTCGTAGTCGGATCGTTAAAGTTGACTTCCACCAAAGCGATATCCATCATCTCATCGAAAGACGGGACACCTCCGCATCAATACAATTGTTGCCCCACAGCCCCTGCTGCTATACATACTGGACCAATTACTAGAGCTCGTGCACGCCAACTAAATTACCAGGTACTTTCGTTTCTTGGTAATGATTCTAATGTTCATGAGAATATGATGCTGCCTAAATTGGATACATTTGTTTTGCTTACAAATGAAGGGCCTAGCTTGGAGAAGGATGAACATTGGAGCAAGAACAAGCATGGAGATGATGGCATGCGCAAGGGGAACAAGAACGGAGTTACAAGTGATGATTTCAGGACTTTGAAGCCACCATAATGGGTGCATGAAGCCTTGGACGAAATATACAAGATGCCACTTCATAAATTTCGTCCCGAGGCTATTTTAGGTGCTGCGTCACCTTATTATTGGGCCAGGCCCATGTAATTTCGAAATACATAAGTATAGGCTATTTTTAGAGTCCGTATGTGTGGGGAAACAAGAGATAGGGTTGATTTCGGACCCCTCCACCAAGGG
>NW_025275344.1:0-1306 GCF_018294505.1 Triticum aestivum
TTTTAAAGATGATCATGATGCCCTCATGTCCGTATTTTATTTTTATGGACACCTCTATCTATAAACATGTGGACATGATTATCGATTTTGGCCTTCACTCGAGGACAAGCGAGGTCTAAGCTTCGGGGAGTTGATATATCCATTTTGCATCATTCTTTTATGTTCATATTTATTGCATTATGGGCTGTTATTTCACATTACGGTACAATAATTATGCCTTTTCTCTCTTATTTACAAGATATTGAAGAGGGAGAATGCCGGCAGCTAGAATTCTGGACCGGAAAGGAGAAAATCCGAGAGACCTATTCTGCGCAACTCCAAATGTCCTAAAACTTTACTGAGAATTATTTTGGAATATATAAAAAATATTGGGCGAAGAAGTTACAGAAGGGGACCCACCAGGAGGCAACAAGCCTGGGGCGCGCCCTACTCCCCAAGGCCCGCCCCCAGGGCTTGTGGGCCCCCTGGCCATCGTCTGTTGCCCATCTTCTGCCATATGGAGGGTTTTAACCTAGAAAAAAAAATCAGAAGAGAGCTTTTGGGACGAAGGGCCACTGTCTCGAGGCGGAAGCAATCTAGGGCTTCGGTGGAGCTATTCTGCTGGGGAAACTTCCATCCGGGAGGGGGAAATCAAAGCCATCGTCATCACCTATGGTCCTCTAATCGAGGGAGGGTCTTCATAAACATCTTCACCAGCACGATCTACTGTCAAACCGTAGTTGATCTCTTGTATTCAATCTTTGTCCCAAAACCTCATATTGGTACGTGTGGGTTGCTAGTAGTGTTGATTACTCCTTGTAGTTGATGCTAGTTGGTTTATTTAGTGGTAGATCATATGTTCAGATCCTTAATGGTATTCAATACTCCTCTGATATTGAACATGAACATGCTTTGTGAGTAGTTACGTTTTTCCCGAGGACATGGGAGAAGTCTTGTTATAAGTAATCATGTGAATTTGGTATTCGTTCGATATTTTGATGAGATGTATGTTGTCTTTTCTCTAGTGGTGTTATGTGAACATCGACTACATGACACTTCACCATGATTTTGGCCTAGGGGAAGGCATTGGGAAGTAATAAGTAGATGATGGGTTGCTAGAGTGATAGAACCCTAGTTTATGTGTTGCTTCGTAAGGGGCCGATTTGGATCCACATGTTTCATGCTATGGTTAGATTTATCCTAATTCTTATTTTGTAGTTGTGGATGCTTGCAAGAGGGGTTAATCATAAGTGGGAGGATTGTCCAACTAAGGACATCACCCAAGCACCGGTCTACCCACATATCGAAATATCAAAGTAACAAACGC
>NW_025275345.1:0-1306 GCF_018294505.1 Triticum aestivum
TCGGTCCTTTGAGAACAGGACGAAGCGGTTTCACGCATGTACTGGTGGCAGTCGACAAGTTCACCAAGTGGATCGAGGCTAAACCAATCAAGAGCCTTGACACCGGTACTGCTGTTAGCTTCATCAGGGAACTAATATTCAGATATGGAGTCCCGCACAACATCATTACGGATAATGGGTCGAACTTTGACTCAGAGGAATTCAGAGCTTTCTGCGACTCCCAGGGCACACGGGTCGACTACGCTTCAGTCGCCCATCCGCAGTCGAATGGACAAGCAGAACGAGCTAATGGACTGATTCTTAAGGGATTGAAGCCTCGACTGATGCGTGATCTCAAACACGCGGCTGGAGCTTGGGTCGATGAACTTCCCTCTGTACTCTGGGGACTGCGGACCACACCTAATCGGTCGACCGGAAGAACTCCATTCTTCTTGGTCTACGGAGCCGAAGCGGTCTTACCAAGTGATCTTCTGCATAATGCTCCCCGAGTCGAAATCTACAACGAAGCAGAAGCTGAACAAGCGCGGCAGGACGCAGTCGACCTTTTGGAGGAAGAAAGGGAGATGGCTCTGATCCGGTCGACCATCTACCAACAAGATCTGCGCCGTTTCCACGCCCGAAATGTGAGAGGTCGAGCCTTCCAGGAAGGAGATTTGGTTCTCCGAGTGGATCAGCACAAACCACACAAGCTTGCTCCTTCTTGGGAAGGCCCCTTCATAGTCACCAAGGTCCTCCACAATGGGGCGTACCGTCTTTACAACACCGAGCATAATTTCGACGAGCCCCGAGCTTGGAACGCGGAGCTACTCCGCCCATTCTACACTTAAGTTTTATCATTCGGATGAGTTGCAATAAAGTACTTTTGTAGTTCATGGACCTCAAAATAATAGTGTCATAGTTCCTCCATAATATCTGTCACTTGTTATTTTTGTCCAATGAAATTCCCCTCAGTGGGTGACTTAGCTGCGAATCCGTTTCGCCTAAGTTTGTAAAAATCCTACCGAGTGGTGAGCCAGACTCCCACTCGGAGGCTTAGCTGCGAATCCGTTTCGCCTAAGTTATCAAAATCCTACCGAGTGGTAAGCCAGCCTTCCACTCGGAGGCTTAGCTGCAGTCCAAGCACTCGCCTAAGTTATAAAAATCCTACCGAGTGGTAAGCCAGCCTTCCACTCGGAGGCTTAGCTGCAGCCTCGTGCTCGCCTAAGTTATCAAAATCCTACCAAGTGGTGAGCCAGACTCCCACTCGGAGGTTTAGCTGCGAATCCGTTTCGCCTAAGTTATCAAAATCCTACCGAGTGGTAAGCCA
>NW_025275346.1:0-1306 GCF_018294505.1 Triticum aestivum
ACCTATGATACTCCCGAACCTTTCCGGTTATGCAATCAGGTGTTGGGGATACAGGGGAAGCACAATATCTCACCCAAACTAGCAAATCCTACATCCAGCTGTATCCATCCTTCAACACATAACCAGGAAAACTTCGGAAACCATCTACCTCAACCTTCGAAAAGCATCCGTTATACAAGTTATGGCGATACTCCCGAACTCCCGCCCCAGTACTGGGTGGCGTCGAGGTTATCTCACCAACGAACTGCATAAAAGAGATTTTCGATGTCGGCGAACATATCTCAAGTATACCAGAATTGCAACGATAAAATTGTGACGACAACACCTCGGAGCTCAACTCCCCGGGACACTGCCACAACCCCTAAAGACAGGAGGCACCAAGAACAATGTTCTCGTCACAAAACCATCGGAACAAAACCAAGATACTCGCGTGATCCTAAAAAAAAAAATTTAGTGAAATTTTAGAAGAGAAGAGTCAAAACTCTACGCCAGGATGCCTTACCAGAGCGATGAGGAGACTGGGAAGTAAAAAGAATTCCTAAGCTCTCCGATATATAATTACTAAGGACTCAAAACATTTTTCTAGACACAACTCGGCTGCTAAAAACGATCAAGCAATGGGGCTCCTAAGGTCGGGGATGGCTCTGATACCAACTTATAACGCCCTCGATGCGGCTATAGCTCCCACGTGTCGAGGCACGACTTAGAGGCATAACCGCATTGAAAGCAATGTCGCAAGTCAGGCAATCATTACAACATCCCATGTAATATATAATAAAAGGGGGGAGATAACATAGTTGGCTTACACTCGCCACGTCACATCAGAGTACATAAATAACATCCATCAAACAAATCACTCATGGCCCGACTACGGTGCCAAAATAGAAAAGACCCCCAACATGCGACAAGGTCCTGAATCGATAACCCCAACTAGGCACCACTACTGATCATCTGGAAAGGACACGTAGTAACGCTGAGAGTCCTCGTCGAACTCCCACCTGAGCTCGTAATCGTCAACTGGAGCAGAATCACCTGGACCTGCATCTGGAGTTGTAGTATCTGTGAGCCATAGGGACTCAGCAATCTCACACCCACGCGATCAAGACTATTTAAGCTCATAGGAATGGATAAGGCAGATATATGTGGAGCTGCAGCAAGCGACTAGCATATGTGGTGGCTAACTTATACGCAAAGGAGAGCGAGAAGAGAAGGCGAAGCACGAGCGAGAAGCTAAAGGAACATCCTGCGCAAGCATAACTCCAACACCGTGTCCACTTCCCGGACTCCGCCGAGAAGGGGCCATCAC
>NW_025275347.1:0-1306 GCF_018294505.1 Triticum aestivum
GCAGCACAGATCCAACTTGCAGTGTGAGGACTAGCTTCAAATTTTGTGATGGCATGTAAACGATGCATCTGTGTTGAGTTGATTGAATTGAATTAAATAAAGGATGAATTTTTGTCAAATGAGAAAATAAACAAGGATGAAAAATTGAAACCCCAGTCCCCACCCGACCAACCCAAAACTAGCTCGCAAACTCCTCCTCTCCAATCTCGCCGCCGCCTGCTCTCCCCGCCGGCGACCCCGTCTCCCCATTCCCACCGCCGACCTTCTCTCCCCCGCCGCCGGGCGACCTCCCTCGTCAGCTGAGCTCGTCCATCCACCCATGGAAACCCAAGCCTTCCACCCACCCACCCATGGATGATGGATGGAGGGGTGGATGGGGTGCACCAGTTCCGGCGACGACGGCGCCGGATCCGCACCCAGCAGCGCGATGGAGGCCGCTCGCACCGGGATCCACCCCCTTCTCTCGGTGGACCACACCAACACCGGAGCTTGCTGCTGCGGTGGCCCTCGACGCCGGCGCATCTCCGAGGGCCTGCACGACCTGGATGCCGGCGCAAGGTACGCACGAACGCCCTCCTCCTCCTTTCGCCCCCATCCTCCCTCCATCCTTGCCAAGTCCTCCATCTCCATCTCCTCTCATGTGCGTGTGTGCGTGCTGCAGATCTGATGCCCCCTTGCTTCCTTGTGTCCGCGCACGGCCACGGCAAGGGCAAGTGGACGACCGACGTGCTGGACCAGGAGGTGGAGATGCCATGGTGATCTCCTCCTCTGTTTCATTGAAACCCAGCCATATGGATGGATGGATGGTTGGATGTGTTGGCATCAAGCTGACAGATGTACAACACACATACTTGCTATAAAAAATTGCAGCTGGTGCTGGTTAGGTGCGAGATGAATACTTGCAACTGCACCCTTTCTTCTTTTCTAGGTCAATAAATTCTAAAAAATCCCCAATTTCTAGGGTTCGTTCTTAGCTACTGCCCCCCTAATACAGAGAAATAAAGATTGCTCCTCTCTCGACAACGCCATTTGATTTGGTTTGGTTTCTCTTGTCTTGATTCAAGGTCAAAGTGCAAAGATGGGTCACACGCCAAGGAGCCCTGCTCGTCGTCTCATCCGCTGGTCGGTCGTGTGTGCGCGCGTGCCACCTTCAACAGCAAGTTGATCCAATCCATCTCTTCCGCTGCTACTACTGCTCCGCTCCATGCATTTTTCCTGCCAAGGTGCGCAGGCGCTGCTCCGGGTGGCTGCTGTTGCGCCGAGCAGTAGATGACGCTGATCTCCGTGTGCCGGCAACGACTCCTTG
>NW_025275348.1:0-1306 GCF_018294505.1 Triticum aestivum
CTCAACAATGCTTGAGACAAAGAAGCAGAAGCTGAACGCTGACGGATGTCTCCCGCAACTAAGATTCTGATGCGTCATGGCATAATACTCAGTTCTGCACCGATAGGAGCACACAGAACCGAGTTTTATCTGTGCGCAAATGACCAGATGGAGCAGAGTTTGTGGAAGAAATGTGGACCTTAGATTGGAAGGATGACAGGTAGGATCTACCTGTAAGTGTAGGGACTAGAACAAGTAGGAAATCTGAACATTTTTCTCTTCTCTCACACCCCTATCTGTTGCCAAGCAAGATCTTTGCTGGATGCAAAACACGATGTTGCATGCTATCTAAAGATCGTGTTCTGTATCCAGCAAAGATCGTGTTATAACTTATAAGTGCCTGCGAGCTGTATTTCCAGTAACGGACCCTATCTGTATTGTTTTACACCATTATGCACATCTTCAACTCAATAACAGTGCATAGAATTATAGAAATAAAAATGGTCAGGTTCAAAATTGAGCTACACACAAGGAACTTCTTTGCACAAGCAACTAACCAGTAACCAGGCAGTATGTTTCCTGCCATTGCCAATGCTGGCGAAAGCCGGCAAGGATCTCCAAGGTCGGCACCGGGAAAAGATTAAGGATTGGAGAGCATCACCGGCAGACAAGAAAGACGCGAGCAGCATCAGCATGGTAAGGGTACAGCAGATCAACTAGGCCTCTCCACTGGTTCTGCTAGTACCGACAGTGCCCTCCGCTTCCTGTCATCCTCCAGTAACCAGGGGCCCTTATGGTCCTCCAAGGGCATGTTTGGTTGCCGTGTGCAACAATGCCTGCATCGCATACACTTCTCTACTCAGCCTGATTCTGAAAAAAACAACCTCATATGCGACGTCTGCGAGTTGTTTGTTTGCCTGCATATGGACTTTCTGCATTAGAAGGACAACCAAACTCTATTTTTAAAATTTCGCACAATTAAAAAATGCATGCATTGTAAAGATAATGTTCGCACAACTTTTCAAAACTACGATAGCATTCAAAAAACATTTCATTACTTTTAATATAAGTTCACGTGTTAAACAAATATGCATGATTTTTGAAAAAAAATGTTTAGACAATGTTCAGCAAGCAAGACTATGTTTGTCACGTTTTAAAACAATATTTATACAATGTAATACAAAAGCACGTAATTAAAAAGTTTGCATGGCATTTAAAAAATATCACGCCTTTAAAGAATATGTTCTTGACGTTTTAAAAATGTTTATACAATGTAAGAAATGTTGACGTGGCCTTATACAAATGTTTTATATTATTAAAACAATTT
>NW_025275349.1:0-1306 GCF_018294505.1 Triticum aestivum
GGACCTGGCACTCAAATTCCAGCAGCAGCAGCAGTAGCAGATTGACTCACTTAGCCAGGAAAGGGGGTCTTAGCAGCGGCAGCAGCAAGCGGATGATCGTCCAGCATTGGATAGCACCGTCCCATCCATGCCGAGAAGCAGCGTTGGTTCTACCCCGGGCGACACACTGCTGGATACATACCCTGTGGATGACATCATAGAGAACACTAACTGTGAGCTACACTCCAAAATGAAGAACATATCCATGAATGTGGTGGACGGCGTTGCTTTTCTAGTGACCCCCGAAGCAACCTACCATTGCATCCCGATTACAGAGGGCTATGCTCGTGTCATGGTTGATGAAGTGGTGGACCCATATTCGGGGCTAATGCTTGACATTCTTGGAGGTGAAGACGAGCATACACTGGAAGAGGCCATACATCGTATCATCCTATGGAGAAAGGATTGCATCATCTTTCGAAGTCCACCGACACTACGTCGTCTGCCGACTCCTCGAAGTCCGCCACCGAGTCAGCAGACTCCCGCTCCTCCAAGTCCACGAACGCGTGAGACGACTCCTCCTCGAAGTCCGCCACCTCCTCCGCCGGTTTCAAGTCCGGCACCGTGTCAGGCCACACCTCTTGCTTCAAGTCCGGCACATCGTCAGGCCACTTCATCTGGTCCAACTCCACGTCAGCCGTCTCCACCGTCTCATCAATCGCAGAAGAGACATGCCGCAGTTTTGGTGCGTAGCGGTACAAGTCGAGGTAGTTCAGGAAGTATAGGAGGAGACAAGCGATATAAATATGGTCCAAGCCTCTCTCTTCTTCCTTAGAGGCCTTAAGACATGATCGAGGAGCAAAACGCAGCCATAGTGCAGGCCCAAGTGGACGCCCATTTTGGACGGAAATCGGCACCGCTGCCAAAGGAGAAAGTGCCTCAGAAAACGATTGACCACTTCATTCATATGGCTAGAGCACTAGCTCCCAAGCCTGTTGACTCGGACTATGAGCGTAAAATCAGGAAGCTACATCGAGCACGGCTACAGAAGGAAGCGAGCTCGAGCTCGAGCCAACAAGCAGCCGGCAAAAAATGCGGGAAAACCGTTCCCCAGCTGGGAGAACAGGCGGCGCAAGCGATCCCCCCGCTTGTTGTGCCAACAACACATGAGAGGAGTACGCACGCCAAATATTATTGTGGGCAAACCGTTAGCGTTCCCCAGTAGGGCGATGTGGTAATAACGGAGGAGCATATCATGCAGGCTGAAATGCTCAAGATCTCTGTTGGGCAACTCCTCGAAATCGAGTCCATGTCTCCGCTTAAAGAA
>NW_025275350.1:0-1306 GCF_018294505.1 Triticum aestivum
GTTCCTCCGACAGCGGGGCCAGACAATGTATCCGCTCCACCTTCTTTATCGATCCCTGAGGTCACAATGAAACACGATTAAGATGTCTCCCTCATGACATGCCAGCTGAAGCATGAATGGATAGAGCGTGGCTGTAACTTACCGAGCTTGCAGAATGGGATAATTGATACCCACGGTCCTCGGCGGGGCCTGACCACGATTTGTTGGACTTGAAGAGCACCTTCCAGATATCCTTGTGGGAGGAATCATAGAGCTCCTGAAGGGTTTGGTGCTCGGTTGGGTCGAACTCCCACAGAGTGCAGGCTCGGCGCTGACAAGGGAGAACCAGGCGAACTAGCATCACCTGGACTACGTCGACGAGTTTGACGTCCCTGTCAACCACACTCTGAACGTGCGTCTGGAGTAGTGACAGCTCATCGGGTGAGGACCAGTTCGGGCCCTTCTTGGGCCAGGACGTCAGCCGAAGTGGAGCTCCGAACCTGAACTCGGGAACTGCAGCCCACTTTTTGCCGCGTGGTTCGGTGATATAAAACCACTGTTGCTGCCACTCCTTGATGAAGTCGTTGAAGGCGCCCTTCGGCCAAACGACCTTGGGCATCTTTCTCACCATGGCGCGGCCACACTCGGCGTGTTCGCCACTCACCACCTTGGGCTTCACATTGAAAATCTTCAGCCATAGGCCGAAGTGAGGTGAAATCCGGAGAAAGGCCTCACACAAGATGATGAATGTCAAGATATTGAGAAAAAGAGTACTTGGGCATTAGGGCTCGGACAGAGGGGAATGAGCTAACGGGAGGAGAAGGCAAGGCTAAAGAGATAGGACCTTACCTCTTTATAGGGGCGGTAAATGTTTTTTGCGCCTCCCCACTTGCCTGGTGGAGCCCATCTGCCTCCCACTCGCTGCGATCAGCGGTGCGGTTGGGTTACCCATACCCGTATTGATGAGAATCACGTGATAAGGGGACACGATCTCTGCTTTGACAAAGACATGTCAAGGAAACCGCCTCGCAATATGCGCTGTGGCTGGTTCGAATAATGGCCCGACCGTAATGACACGTCGCATTGTCTAAAAAGTTGTCGGCAGATTGCATTTGTGAAATATCATTCTCTCTACGGTGGCATGTTAAGATCATCTTGCAGATCCGGACACGATTAAAGTGTTAGATAATTACTTTGGAGTATTCGGAGAAGGAACCCGCCTTGCAATGCCGAAGACAAGACTGCGCGCCGGATTCATCGTCATTGAAGCCTGGTTCACGGGCTACTGAGGGAGTCCTGGATTAGGGGGTATCCGGACAGCCAAACT
>NW_025275351.1:0-1306 GCF_018294505.1 Triticum aestivum
CGAATTTCTAAACAACACCGGAGAGGGTGATATGATATTCGATCGCGACGACCGAATTGATGAAGTCATGAACTACGATTATGACGATGACGAAGAACATGTTGATCCTGAAACAACAAAGACCGGTGAGGTATATTTATATAAGCAGGCATCTGGTGATCATCACATGTTTTAAATGACTTGAAGATATATTAACGAATCGATCTTTGTTCTTTCAGCCATCCGGATCGAGCAAATCTTCAGGCAAAAGGACGAAATGAGGCCCGAACAAAAAGTTGAAGGAGGACATAAAGTACAACATCGAGGCAGTCAGACCTAATGGCGAACCATTAGCGCCTAAGAAGATTGCGGACAAGTTCGTTCGTCAGTGCGGAGTTCTTGTGAAGGACCAACTCCCGATCAAACTTCAAGAATGGAGAGAGCCGGCAAAGCCACGTCCAGATGTTACTTTTGTCGACAAGAATCAAAAAGATCTGCTTTGGGATACTCTCATGGAACATTTCACCCTACCAGATCATTTCACAAAAGCAGATGTGCAGAAAGTCAAGGACGCTGCTCTTAGGAAGATGGCGGTTGCATTCAAGAACCACAAGAATCGTGAATGGGACAAGTACGTCAAGGGAGGAAGGAAGACTCCAGTATTCGAGGGAACACTAGAGAACCAACGTGCTCATTGAGACGATTTCGTGAAATTCAAGGATTCGGAATAAGCTAAGGAACAGTCGAGAATAAACAAGAAGAATGCCGAAAAAAAGGATAAGTTCCATAAGCTGGGGCCAGGTGGCTATGCGGTGGCAATGCCTAAGTGGTACAAGTCTGAGAAAGAGATGGAGGATGCAGGTGTCACTCCGGTTACTAAGAGCTGGCCCCCCAGGTGCAGGACTTGGTTGTATGCGCATGGGGGGGAGTTGGACCCAAAGACAGGCAATGTTTCGACGAAGGCAAGTCTGAAGGGAGCCGACGATGCGATACTTGTTGCAATAGAAGAGGCACGATCGGGGGTGTTCCAGTCCAACAGAAAGAACGACGAGCTTACGCGTGCCCTGGGAAATCCTGAACACCCGGGAAGAACACGAGGCAAGGGCGCTATTCCGTGGTATGAGGGGTTTTCAGACTGGAACACCGACTACAAAACCCATGCGAGAAATAAGATTGCGGAGGAGAAGAAGACGAAGATGGAGGAGGAGCAGAGGAAGCGGGACTATGAACGCCTTCAAGGCCTAGAAGCAAGTCAAGCGGAATTGGCAGTCAAATTCCAGCGGCAGCAGGAACAGATCGACTCACTTACGCAACAAAGGGGGTCTCA
>NW_025275352.1:0-1306 GCF_018294505.1 Triticum aestivum
GCTTGCATAGGTACCACATCACAATCAACATAATCAGCATATGTAGAGATACTAAAATGCACACGAACAGTACGTGTTACCTTAACCTTGCCGCTGTTGTTGAACCATTGGATGTAGTAAGGATGTGGATGTGGTCTTGTGGTGAGAGAAAGCTTCTCCACCATCTCCATGCTAGCCAAGTTGTTGCAGCTCCCTCCGTCTATGATGACGCGCACAGAACGTTCCTTCACAACTCCCTTGGTATGGAACAAATTGTGCCTCTGATTTTGCTCAGCTTGTGTGACCTGCACACTCAAAACACGTTGAGCAACTAAACATTCATACCTGTCAGCGTCTTCAGGAGCCATGTATTGCGTCTCATGATCAGAATCATCTCCACCATGTTCTTCATGTGTAATAAGAGCCAATGTCTCCTCATCATAGTCACTAGCGGACTCATATCCACCATCCGCGGTAGCAATCATCACACGCGGAAATTTGCATTCCCTCGCATAATGACCTCCTCCCTTACAACGACGACAAATAATATCACTTGTGTGCCCTGTTGATGCCATGGAAGAAGACGAACGCTGTGCAGGCCCCGCAGGTGCGCTCTTGGCAGATAATGGTGGTTGTGCCTGTTTTCTTGTATCACGGCTAGAGGTGGCACCGGAGGGAGGTGCTGGTGTAGTTGAAGTAGAAGATGCACGTGGTGTCCATGATGAAGGTCGGCCTGCAGAAAAGTTAGTTCGCCCCAATGCTTGTCGATCCTGCACTTCACGTTCAGCTTTACAAGCAAGATGGAATAAACGAGTGATAGTAGTATACTCCTTATAGTCTAGAATGGTCTGAATCTCTCTATTTAATCCACCCAGAAAACGTGCAAGCATAGCTTCATTCTCCTCAACAATACCACATCTAATCATGCCAGTTTGTAATTCCTGATAATATTCTTCTACAGAATTTTTCCCTTGTCTTAAACGCTGCAATTTTTGAAGCAATTCACGTTGATAATATGGTGGAACCCAACGCGTACGCATAGCAGTTTTCAAAGCAGCCCAAGTAGTTGGAATAGGATATAATCTACAATGTTCAGACCACCACACACATGCAAAACTAGTGAAAGCACAAACAGCAGCAGCAACTCGTCTCTCCTCAGGATATTGTAAACATGTAAATCGTTGTTCAGTTTCTAACTCCCAAGTAAGATATATATCAGGAACATATCTACCCTCAAATGGTGGAATATTCAATTTCAATTTAGGAATATGGACATCATCTCGTACCTGAGGTGGTGGTGCAGGCCTACCATTACGAATATATACCT
>NW_025275353.1:0-1306 GCF_018294505.1 Triticum aestivum
TGTCAGGACCCCGACTCGATGTCACATCGATCTAGCCGGTAACACTTCATATCATTTTGCGGCCTCACGCACGGTGTTCCCACGGGTGTCGCCTTACCTTTGCCCGGGACCGTTTGCGCCTTTTGGCTCACGTATATGATAGTGTCGCTAGCATCCATATGATAAAGAGCCCGGGCTGACATGACTAGTCGTAAACCCAAAGTGGCACAGACTTACAGGGACAGGCATCCATGACCCAGCTTCGAACGTGTCGGTCATCAGCAAGTGGGTCCGGGCTGTAGCACTGGGCTAGCAGGACTCCGGTAAACCGGGCTGTAGCGGGCTAACAGGACTCCGGTACTCAAAGCGTGACATTTCCCCGAAGGGACAGACACAGGAATGAAGAAGGACACATGCCGGCCAGCCTAAGTGTTCCAGAGCAGTAGCAAGCTACCATGGCTCAGCGGTAACACTAGGAGACATTTCCCGGTAAGAGAGGCTACTAAAGATAAACAACTGGATAGTCAGATCCCACACATACCAAGCATTTCAATCACACACACAATATGCTCGATATGTGCAAATACAACGAAGCATCACAATATGACTCTACGACACAAGTACTTAAGTCATTAGGCTCCGAGGAGCGAGATATTACAAACATGGGTCTCATGACCCAACACTCAGAGCATACAAGTCAAAGCACAAGCGGAAGCTATCATGTCTGAGTACAGACAACTATAAATGAAAAAGGCTAAGAAGCCTGACTATCTATCAGATCCTGCCGAGGGCACAAGATCGTAGCTGAGGTATCAAGCTAAACATCGAAGTCCATGTGAAACTACTAGCGAGACCGAAGTCTCTCTGCAAAAACATAAAATAGGCAAACGTGAGTACAAATGTACCCAGCAAGACTTACATCAGAACTATCTACATATGCATCATTATCAACAAAGGGGATGGTGGAGTTTGACTGCAGCAAGCCAGCTTTGACTCGGTGGCTATCCTGAACTACGACTGCGAGTAACTTTTTTGAGGTGGCGCACACGAGTCCACATATTCACCATATCAATACACCACTATGGATCCGCTCCCGTCTCCCTACGAGAACGCCATCCATAGCACTCACGCTTATCTTGCGTATTTTAAAGTATCCACTTTCACTTGTCTATGAACTGATATAAGCAACCCAGAGGTCCTTTTCCGTGGACACGGCTATTCGAATAGATTAGGTTAACCCTGCAGGGGTGTACTTCTTCACACACGCTCTCACCACTTACCGCCGTTTACACGACATGTACTCGGCAACCTTCAAGCGGAAGCCCAA
>NW_025275354.1:0-1306 GCF_018294505.1 Triticum aestivum
CACATCATTAGGAGAATGATGTGATGGACAAGACCCAATCCTAAGACTAGCACAAAAGATCGTGTAGTTCATTTGCTAGAGCTTTGCCAATGTCAAGTATCTCTTCCTTCGACCATGAGAGCGTGTAACTCCTGGATACCGTAGGAGTGCTTTGGGTGTATCAAACGTCACAACGTAACTGGGTGACTATAAAGGTGCACTACAGGTATCTCCGAAAGTATCTATTGTTTTATGCGGATCGAGACTGGGATTTGTCACTCCGTGTAAACGGAGAGGTATCTCTGGGCCCACTCGGTAGGACATCATCATATGCGCAATGTGACCAAGGAGTTGATCACGGGATGATGTGTTACGGAACGAGTAAAATGACTTGCCGGTAACGAGATTGAACAAGGTATTGGATACCGACGATCGAATCTCGGGCAAGTAACATACCGATAGACAAAGGGAATTGAATACGGGATTGATTAAGTCCTTGACATCGTGGTTCATCTGATGAGATCATCGTGGAACATGTGAGAGCCATCATGGGTATCCAGATCCCGCTGTTGGTTATTGACCGGAGAACGTCTCGGTCATGTCTACATGTTTCTCGAACCCGTAGGGTCTACACACTTAAGGTTCGATGACGCTAGGGTTATAAAGGAAGTTTGTATGTGGTTACTGAATGTTGTTCGGAGTCCCGGATGAGATCCCAGACGTCACGAGGAGTTCCGGAATGGTCCGGAGGTAAAGATTTATATATGGGAAGTCCTATTTTGGCCACCGGAAAATGTTCGGGATTTTTCGGTATTGTACCGGGAAGGTTCTAGAAGGTTCCGGAGTGGGGCCCACCTGCATGGGGGGACCCACATGGACGTGGGTAGTGGGGGCAAGGCCCCACACCCCTGATCAAGGCGCACCAAGATCCCCCCTTAGAAGGAATAAGATCATATCCCGAAGGGATAAGATCAAGATCCCTAAAAAGGGGGGATAACAATCGGTGGGGAAGAAAATAATGAGATTTCTTTCCTCCCACCTTGGCCAACGCCCCAATGGACTTGGAGGGCAAGAAACCAGCCCCTCCACCCCTATATATAGTGGGGAGGCGCATGGGAGCTATAGACGAAGTTCTGGTGCAGCCCTCCCCCTCTCACAAGTACTCCTCCTCTCCCATGGTGCTTGGCGAAGCCCTGCTGGATTGCCACGCTCCTCCACCACCACCACGCCGTTGTGCTGCTGTTGGATGGAGTCTTCCTCAACCTCTCCCTCTCTCCTTGCTGGATCAAGGCGTGGGAGACGTCACCGGGCTGTACGTGTGTTGAAC
>NW_025275355.1:0-1306 GCF_018294505.1 Triticum aestivum
GTGTGTTCAAAATGCACCATTCAAAGCCACATCATCATTTTTCAATCCTTTCTGACTTCATTTGTTATTTTTCATGCATTTACTAATTATTTTGAGCTATAAGACCCTAAAATTGAAAAGCATTTCAAATGAACTCTGAAAAGGTTGAAAGTTGGCATGATATCATCATTTCATCCACATAGCATGTGCAAGAAAGTTGAGAGGGTTACGGCAAAAACGGGATGCACTTCGTGTACAAAAGGGACAATCTCTTTCAAAGTATCAGGATTTCATCCGGAAACTCGTCTGTTACAAAAGGATTTCATTTTTTATACCTTATTTGAACTCCTGACTTTTTGTGTGTTCAAAATGCACCATTCAAAGCCAGATCATCATTTTTCAATCCTTTCTGACTTCATTTGTTATTTTTCATGCATTTACTAATTATTTTGAGCTATAAGACCCTAAAATTGAAAAGCATTTCAAATGAACTCTGAAAAGGTTGAAAGTTGGCATGATATCATCATTTCATCCACATAGCATGTGCAAGAAAGTTAAGAGGGTTACGGCAAAAACTGGATGCACTTCGTGTACAAAACGGACAATCTCTTTCAAAGTATCAGGATTTCATCCGGAAACTCGTCTGTTACAAAGGGATTTCATTTTTTAAACCTTATTTGAACTCCTGACTTTTTGTGTGTTCGAAATGCACCATTCAAAGCCACATCATCATTTTTCAATCCTTTCTGACTTCATTTGTTATTTTTCATGCATTTACTAATTATTTCGAGCTATAAGACCCTAAAATTGAAAAGCATTTCAAATGACCTCTGAAAAGGTTGAAAGTTGGCATGATATCATCATTTCATCCACATAGCATGTGCAAGAAAGTTGAGAGGGTTACGGCAAAAACTGGATGCACTTCGTGTACAAAACGGACAATCTCTTTCAAAGTATCAGGATTTCATCCGGAAACTCGTCTGTTCCAAAGGGATTTCATTTTTTATACCTTATTTGAACTCCTGACTTTTTGTGTGTTCAAAATGCACCATTCAAAGCCACATCATCATTTTTCAATCCTTTCTGACTTCATTTGTTATTTTTCATGCATTTACTAATTATTTTGAGCTATAAGACCCTAAAATTGAAAAGCATTTCAAATGAACTCTGAAAAGGTTGAAAGTTGGCATGATATCATCATTTCATCCACATAGCATGTGCAAGAAAGTTGAGAGGGTTACGGCAAAAACTGGATGCACTTCGTGTAAAAAACGGACAATCTCTTTCAAAGTATCAGGATTTCATCCGGAAACTCGTCTGTTACAAA
>NW_025275356.1:0-1306 GCF_018294505.1 Triticum aestivum
TCTGCCTACTTATGTGAAGATACAACTATTTAGGAGTTTCTGCCAAGTAAATAGAAGTGCGCTTTTCCTGACGGGCATTAGTATACTTCAGTTCTCTTTTTCGTGCCGAGTATACTTCAGTTCTACTAAAACATCCATCTTATTTGTATGCAAATATTTGTTATCATTCATGTTAGGGAGGGGGGGGGGAGGTGCTTCATGCTGATGGTGTATATAAGATTGGCACAGATATGGACTTCAATGTCAGGTTTTGGTCAGTAGCCTGAGCTTCCTGTTTTCTCTACAGACTCAGAATGAAAAAAATAATCAATTTCAGAGTTTGTTGCAGAATTTAGAAGATCAATGTATTGTTGCATTTTCACTTGTCGGCATGTTTAATAGTCCATTTTCTGATGTTTTGGTGACCTGATGTATTGATTCTTGAGGTGTGTGACCAAGTGATCATGAAGTATGTACTTTCATCTGTTTCTAAATAGATGGTGTTTTTGTACATAGTGAAGAAGCATTGCAAGACTCCATCAGAAAATGGACCCGCGGTAGACTGCATCCGCATCGGCGCATGGGCGATGTCGACATTGGACAGTGGCAGAGTGTGCAAAGTCTGCGCTTCTGACGGACCTTCACCACCAACTGCCATGCTCTCTACCATCCTTCTCGCTCCTCCCCATCTCTATGCCACAGCTCGCAGGCTAGCCCAACCTCTGCTGCCTTCCTTTCTGCCTCACCTCCCCTGAACTATCTGCGCCGGCGGGACCTTCTTTTGTGAGACAGGAACTTGGGCGTGGTTCAGTCTTTTTTGGGGGGCTCAGTTCAGTCTGTGGTATGGTTCAGTTTAATGAAAGAACGAAGATGACTTGCGTGACCCGCTCCTGTGTGAGATAGAAAATTGGGCTTGCAGTCTGGGATTGCAGAGTTGCAGTTCTGTTATGGTGTGGTTAAGTTGAGAGTAAAAGATTCTCTCAAATAAAAGTTGAGAGCAAAAGAAAGAAAAAGCAAAAGAGAGAGGATAAGAAATGTGTGCTAGAGAAAAAATCCTTCCATTTTTTTTACTCCCCACTGCACCTGTGCTTTCATTAGCTGCGGTTTGGGACTATCCAAATTTTTAAGTGTCATTCTCCTCTCCTATGTAGTACAATTTAGTGCTTTTGCCTACTTATGTAAAGATACAACTATTTAGGAGTTTCTGCCAAGTAAATAGAAGTCCGCTTTTCCTGACGGGCATTAGTATACTTCAGTTCTCTTTTTCGTGCCGAGTATACTTCAGTTCTACTAAAACATCCATCTTATTTGTATGCAAATATTTGTT
>NW_025275357.1:0-1306 GCF_018294505.1 Triticum aestivum
AAAAGTTCTCTTATGAACAACCTTCTTGCAAGATGCCTTATGCAATGGGATAGAGTTTGTAAAACTCTAAATGAATTATGAAAATAAATACAGACGGCAATACACCGATGGAAGGTATAGTAACATTTACTATGTTCCATGTGTATACCTTAACCTCATTTCTAGCTAGTCTTTCATGCCATAGTAGTTCTTACATCGAGTTGCAACAGAATGCAATCGAGCGGGCATTTTTGTGATGAACTCACAATACCCAAGAATTAGTGATTAACATGTTTAACCATAATTCGCAAGAACTATATCTTTGACCAGCCTTCTATACATCAAAAACTTGTATGACATTCATACATGAGCTGGATATTCCAGTCTTCTTTCCTTTTGCCTTTATACTTCTAGCAGTTTAACTTTTAGTATTTCTCCTACTCTCAGAAGAAGCACCCAACTTAAGAGTGGCATTAGCCCCGGACTTCCTAGGCGCGTAAGTCATACTAACACCCTTTGGACACTTCCTTTCTCTTTAAGTTGTTGTTTTATTCACCTTTCATTATATGACAGGCGTTCTTCTGGATCCCTTTCCCAACAGTCAAATGCATAGTAAACACTTTTACTAATACTTGCAAACAAACATTGCTTTGTTTGTATCTGAAAATAATTTTCAGTTCCATGAATATCATATAACTATCCCAACTTTCGAAGTTTGGGTTTCATGGAAGCAAACATATTGCACTTGACTGAAACGGAATTATAGCTTTTGGATCAAAGGACGAGAGTCACATGATCCATATCTTTAGCGGGAGGATACGGAAAGCATGCGATAGGACAAAGTCCTTCTCGGCACTTTTGAGGACAATCCTCATATTACGTTACCAATCGTAAAGTTTTAACCAGATATTTAACAGTTATTCAATTTTAATAGGGAAGGTGGAAACGCGAACCATTATTCTACAACTATTTTGCAAGAAACACTTAGACAGTGTTCATAATTAATTGCACTGAGAATTAAACATGTTAATTCAACAGTGCGCTCCCACTCAAATCAATATCTCTCACAATTAATTTTGAGTGATACAAGATCCAGACTTCAATTCATCGCCATAGAATCATCATCTCATAACGGGAATTTTAATCGGTAGGCCAACTTGCCGATCACATCTCTATGTGACTCTTGCTCATCTTTCGATGCATGTGTTCCGAGCTCAGGACGATCCTGCCATGAACGTCAAGACAACCAAGTGATCTTGCTGCGAGGTCTGACCTCACCCGCCTCACACTTCTCTAGTCGTTCGTACCCATGCATCCATGGCGCACC
>NW_025275358.1:0-1306 GCF_018294505.1 Triticum aestivum
CAATCGTGGAAATCGCTCTAGGACCCCCAAACGGCGAGTAATAGTCAACGAGACGGACCAGAATAATTGGGCAAAATTGTGAGTGTTGATAACAGACAAGTAAACGCACCCCAGGATCAGCAATCGTGTATATCGCTCTAGGACCCCAAAACGGTGAGTAATAGTGCACCAAACGGACCAGAATCAGCCAAAATTACGGTTGTTGATGACCAACATGTAAGAGCACCATAGCGTTCCTCAATCGTGGAAATCGCTTTGGGACCCCAAAACGGTGAGTAATAGTCCACGAAACGGGTCAGAATCGACAAAGTCGCGAGTGTTGATAACCGACACATAAACGCACCCTGGGTTCGTCAATCGTGGAAAACACTCTGGGCCCCAAAACAGTGAGTAATAGTCCACGAAACGGGTCAGAATTGACCAAAACTGTGAGTGTTGACGACGACCACTTAAGCGCACCCCGGGGATCATCAATCGTGGAAGTTGCTCAGGGACCCCAAACAGGTGAGTAATAGTCCACTAAGTGGTCTAGAATTGGCCAAAATTGTGAGTGTTGGTAACCGATACGTAAACGCACCCCGGAGTTCATCAATCGTGGAAATCACATTGGGAACCCAAAACTGAGTAATAGTCCAGGAAACGGGCCAGAATCGACCCAAACTGCGATTCTTCACGACCAACACGTAAGCACACCTTGGGGTTCGACAACAATTGAAATCGCTTTGGGACCCCAAAACAGTGAGTAATAGTCCACGAAACGGGTCAGAATCGACAAAACCGCGAGTGTTGATGACCGACACATAAACGCACCCTGGGTTCGTCAATCGTGGAAAACACTGGGGCCCGAAAACGGTGAGTAATTGTCCACGAAACGGGTCAGAATTGACCAAAACTGTGAGTGTTGACGACGAACACTTAAGCGCACCCCGGGGATCATCATTCGTGGAAATCGCTTAGGGACCCCAAACCGGTGAGTAATAGTCCACGAAACGGTCTATAATTGGCCAAAATTGTGAGTGTTGGTAACCGATATGTAAACGCACCCGGGGGTTCATCAATGGTGGAAATCACATTGGGAACCCAAAACTGAGTAATAGTCCAGGAAACAGGCCAGAATCGGCCCAAACTGCGAGTCTTGACGACCAACACGTAAGCACAACTTGGGGTTCGACAACAATGGAAATCGCTTTGGGACCCCAAAACAGTGAGTAATAGTCCACGAAACGGGTCAGAATCGACAAAAACCGCGAGTGTTGATGACCGACACATAAACGCACTAGGGGTTCATCAATCGTGGAAATCCCTT
>NW_025275359.1:0-1306 GCF_018294505.1 Triticum aestivum
GCCTATTCGGGTTCCATCCATGAGGAGATCCGGCCGGAGTTTCGCTCACAGCCCCAAACGATGTGTACAGGGTTCCGTGACACCAAACGGGTGCCCGGTTTACCCGGCCACGTGCCTACCGCATCACAGCCCACCCCTACGGTCAGCGCTGTCCACGGCCTCCAGCATACTACAAACACCAGAAACTACTTGCAACTCCTGGACAGAGGACAAGGGTGATTAAGAAGCCGAGAGGGTCCATTGGTTTCGGGCCCAATGCGTGGTAGTAGCTGAATCATGGATCACAAACACAGAACTCAGTTCCTGAGGACGGCTGCAATGAGACAACCCACCATGTACTCCTACATGGCCTCTCACCGCTACCTTTACCAAATCGTGTTCACACGCTTAGCTCACACACAGTAGGACATGTTCACACACCTCTGATTCATCTCCGATGAATCAGACCTGACTCAACTCTAAGCAATAGCAGGCATGACAAACAAACATGAATGAGTAGGCACATCAGGGCTCAAACAACTCCTACTCATGCTAGTGGGTTTCATCTATTTACTGTGGCAATGACAGGTCATGCAAAGGATAAAGGGGTTCAGCTACCGCAGCAAGTAACAGATGAATCGGTGTTGTCCTAATGCAGTAAAAGAGAGCAGGAGCGAGAGAGTGGGATTTATCGGAATGAACAAGGGGGTTTTGCTTGCCTGGCACTTCTGAAGATAGCATTGAGTCTTCATCAGTGTCAACGATCACATCGTCGATACAGCGTCTACCGAGGGGGAACAACACCGGCAAACACAGAAGAAACACAATCAATGCAATGCACAATATGATGCATGCTATGACATGGCAATATGAATGTGTTTTGGGCTAATGCAACTAGCAACAGATTAAATGAAGTTGGTTTGAATACAAGATTCAAATTCAAACTCCATATGTGATTATTCAAATGCCATTTATATGATTTGTGCTAAACAGCAGCTATAAGTTGTTCTAACATGCATGAAAATGGTACAGATGGATTCCTTGAATTTTTCTGATAATTTTTCATATATAAATTATTTAATTTGGAGTTACGGTTAATTTTCTATGATTTTTAGAAGTTTTAGGCATTTTCTGGAATTTCCTATATAAAAATAAATCCAGAAAAGAATTTACTGCGTCAGCACTACGTCAGCATGACGTAAGCGAGTCAACGGGCAGCCCAGGTCAAACTGACCAGTGGGTCCTCCGTGTCAGTGACTAACCTAACTAACTGGGTTAGTTAGCGTTTTAATTTAAACTAACCTAGATTAATTAGGCGGGCTGGTCC
>NW_025275360.1:0-1306 GCF_018294505.1 Triticum aestivum
TGTATGTGTGATTTAAGAATCAGCTACTACCATGCATTGGGCCCGAAACCAATGGACCCTCTCGGCTTCTTATTCACCCTAGTTCTCCGTCCAGGAGTTGCAAGTAGTTTCTGGTGTTTGTAGCCTACTGGAGGCCGTGGACAGCGCTGACCGTAGGGGTGGGCTGTGATGCGGTAGGTACGTGGCCGGGTGTAC
Source organism: Triticum aestivum (assembly GCF_018294505.1). Taxonomy (NCBI): domain Eukaryota; kingdom Viridiplantae; phylum Streptophyta; class Magnoliopsida; order Poales; family Poaceae; genus Triticum; species Triticum aestivum. Next base: position 196 of record NW_025275360.1, read on the forward strand.
CGAATACCCGTTAGGTATCTCGGGAACCCTGTTCACATCGTTCGGGGCCGTATGGGAAACCTCGGCCGGACTCCCTGCGGATGGAACCTGAATAGGCGATAAACCTGGACTGGAGGCTTAGGTGATTAGGTAGGTCGTGGCCGACACCCACGTTGGGCTTCCGCTTGAAGGTTGCCGAGTACATGTCGTGTAAACGACGATAAGTGGTGAGAGCGTGTATGAAGGAGTACACCCCTGCAGGGTTAACATGATCTATTCGAATAGCCGCGTCCGCGGTAAAGGACTACTTGGTTGCCTATACAGTTCATGGACAAGTAAATGGAAACTACTAAAAGCCTCAAGATAAGAGTGAGTGCCGAGGATGGCTCTTCCGTAGGAAGACGGAGGTGGATCCTCGGTGGTGTATTGAAGTGGTGAGTAGTGGACTCGTGTGCGCAAAACCATTTCAAGTTGGAGTATCGTAGGATAGCCTAGCCAAGAGTCAAAGCTGGCTTGCTGCAATAACTCCACCAACCCTTCTTGATAACATGCATGTATGTAGGATCTGATGTAAGACTTGCTGAGTACCCTTGTACTCACGTTGCTATTATCTACATTTTTACAGAAGACGCTGCAACCCCTTCTGATGGGTTCTATGTAGACGTTGACATCAACGAGTAGGCTAAAGACCCAGGTGGTGACCCTGAGCTTGTGAAGGACCACGTAGTATAGCTAGGCTTCCCAAGCCTCTTTTATTTTACTAGTTGTCTGTACTCAGATAAGTTACTTCCGCTGCTGGTTTGTATGACTGTATGACTTGTATGTTGGGTCGTGAGACCCGTACCTTTGTGTATGATATGTATGGCTCCCTGAGCCTTAAATAAAGTACTGGTGTCGTAGAGTCATGTTGTGATGCTTCGTTGTATTTGCACATATCGAGCATATTGTGTGTATGATTGAAATGCTTGGTATGTGTGGGATCTGACTATCTAGTTGTTTATCTTTAGTAGCCTCTCTTACCGGGAAATGTCTCCTAGTGTTACCGCTGAGCCATGGTAGCTTGCTACTGCTCTGGAACACCTAGGCTGGCCGGCATGTGTCCTTCTTCGTTCCTGTGTCTGTCCCTTCGGGG
>NW_025275361.1:0-1306 GCF_018294505.1 Triticum aestivum
ACTTAACACGCTTAACGAGATCTTGGTATTTGATCTGAGTCTGGCTACGAGCCTATACGCACTAACCATCTACGTGGGAGTAGTTATGGGTATCCCGACGTCGTGGTATCAGCCGAAGCACTTCAGACGTCAGCGACGGAGCGGCGCGCGCCGGGTTGGACTGCGTTAACGCAACTTCCTTTGTAATGGAGGTTGCTAGGTCTGCTCACCGGCCGCGTATGCAACGTGCAGGTGTGCTCAGGGCGATGGGCCCAGACCCCTGCGCGCTTAGGTTTAGACCGGCGTGCTGGCCTCTCTGTTGAGCCTAGGTGGGGCTGCGACGTGTTGATCTTCCGAGGCCGGGCATGACCCAGGAAAGTGTGTCCGGCCAAATGGGATCGAGCGTGTTGGGCTATGTGGTGCACCCCTGCAGGGAAGTTAATCTATTCGAATAGCCGTGATCTTCGGTAACAGGACGACTTGGAGTTGTACCTTGACCTTATGACAACTAGAACCGAATACTTAATAAAACACACCCTTCCAAGTTCCACAGACAACCCGGTGATCGCTTTTCCGCAGGGCGACGAGGAGAGGATCGCCGGGTAGGATTATGCTATGCGATGCTACGTGGAGATGCTACTGGAGATGCTACTTGGAGACACTACTTGAAGATGCTATTTGGAGGACTTCTATCTACTCTCTTCTACATGCTGCAAGACGGAGGCTGCCAGAAGCGTAGTCTTCGATAGGACTAGCTATCCCCCTCTTATTCTGGCTTTCTGCAGTTCAGTCCACTGATATGGCCTCCTTACACATATACCCGTGCATATGTAGTTTAGTTCCTGGCTTGCGAGTACTTTGGATGAGTACTCACGGTTGCTTCTCTCCCTCTTTTCCCTTTTCCCTTCTACCTGGTTGTCGCAACCAGATGCTGGAGTCCAGGAGCCAGACGCCACCGTCGACGACGACCCCTACTACACCGGAGGTGCCTACTACTACGTGTAGCCCGCTGACGATGACCTGGAGTAGTTGGGAGGATCCCAGGCAGGAGGCCTGCGCCTCTTTCGATCTGTATCCCAGTTTGTGCTAGCCTTCTTAAGGCAAACTTGTTTAACTTATGTCTGTACTCAGATATTGTTGCTTCCGCTGACTCGTCTATGATCGAGCACTTGTATTCGAGCCCTCGAGGCCCCTGGCTTGTATTATGATGCTTGTATGACTTATTTTATTTGTAGAGTTGTGTTGTGATATCTTCCCGTGAGTCCCTGATCTTGATCGTACACATTTGCGTTCATGATTAGTGTACGATTGAATCGGGGGCGTCACA
>NW_025275362.1:0-1306 GCF_018294505.1 Triticum aestivum
TATTTTTAAAGCATTAAACTAATTGTTTTTGCTACCTTTTATTCATTTAACAGTATTTAAACATTTTATAAAAGTGTGGTTTCTCCACCATAATTATCTATGCAATATTTGTCACATTTAGAACATTTTAGTTTTGACTTTTGAAAACGTTTATTGTTTGCTTGATTTTGAATATGAGTTTAAATCGGTTCCGAACTAACACGAGATTAGCGAAAAAAATCGAAGTGATGTGGCATCATTAGCAGAGGGTTACTGTAGCTTGATTACCCGGGCGTCACAATTCTCCTCCACTACAAGAAATCTCGTCCCGAGATTTAAGCGGTGGATTAAGGGGGGAAAGGTGCTCGTAGCGAAAAACCTAATGAGTCTTCTCGGTCTTGGCTGCCCTTTCGAAGAGGTTGATCCCTTCCGTTGATGTCTTCATTTCTTTGCTTCAGGTCATCATGGTGAAGTCGGCATCCTTTTCTTTGGGAACTCCAACGTACTTATGAATAGGTAAGGTGCAGCTTCTACAACGATGGGATTTTATAAGGGAAAATCTTCTGGGGGTTTCCCAAGTATGAACATATGAGTATCTCTCGAGCTGAACAAACGAAACACATCGAGAGCAAAGTAAGACGGTGCAATAAGAATTTTCAAGTGGATAGGCAATCGTTCATTGCCTGGAACAGAGTGTGAATGGGGTTCAGGGCAACAGGAATAAGTATTGTGTCCGATACAGAATAGATCAATAGGCGGGTGGCCCGTGAATTACATAGAAAGTCAAGCACGAGGGATAACTTTGACAACAGGGTGTACAAGAGAGTCAGGTTTCGATCCTATGGATCTGTGGGTTATGGGCCCACCATGTGGTTTTTTTTTTGTAATAGGAGCAGTGACATCTTTCACGGTCATGATAGCAAGGCATGTCAGGGAGTACCAAGTCAGTTATGTCGGCAACAACGTTGGTACCAAGGGCGAGGGACGAAGAGAACCATTTTCCTGCTCGTTGAAATGAGGCGGACCAATAGGCAAGGTTCCCGTCCATCGGTGGTTACCGGAATGTCATCAACAATAGTAACAAGGTCTTACTGACAGAGTTGTACATCGAGGTGTTTGCACAAGCAGTGGATTATTACTGCTTATATCATATAGATCATAGAAAAGGTTTAAACAAACCAATGGAAGGAAAATATGATCATCAGATTAAACAGAACAATGGAAAGGAAAATATGTTTAAACACATATTTCGAGGGTATACCCTTCCCAAGGACAAGCGGAGCATGATATCCATGACAGGATAGAAAGTAGAAACCGTTTAGGTAAG
>NW_025275363.1:0-1306 GCF_018294505.1 Triticum aestivum
TAGGTTCTCCAAGCCAAACTGGTCGATGTTGAGTCTAGAAATTCTTTAGTTATATGTAGGGGAATTGTTTGTGGGATGGAACGTAAGGCTCCTTTTACTTCTTTATCTTATGACATTCTGATCTGAGTCAGTCTATTCTTCCACCGGGGGTTAAGGAATTAGGATCTATTCTCTCTATCAGGATCACGTGTTACTAATCAGTAGTACCTTATAGGTTTGATGAATACAAGCCTAGTTCAATTCTACTACCACATTATGTTGCTAGGATGGACTCAGAACTTGATATGATGATGTTGAGTGTGTATGAAATCCTTTGTCAAATGTCTCAAAATCCTTCTTGAGCATTTACAGCTGTTATGCTGCCGAAATTTTGCTAGAAATTCTAATGCCTTTGCATTATGATTGTGCTTTCAGATGGCCACTCGCGACCTCAATCAAGTGGTTCGCCTGACTCGATGCCTAGATGTACCCGGTCATACCGCCATGTTGGTCAGGGTAATGACTGAGGCTGGATACCATTGGTATCCTGAGTACACGGTCGAAGAGCAATTCCGAGACTTTAATCAAAGCCAGTATCTCTGCACTGTCAGGATATTTCCATCTTATCCTGGATCCACCGAGCCCCTTCACTGCTCCTATGGACTCGGGGTTACTATTGAGATGGCTGTGCAGGACGCCGCCTACTCTATGATGACCATCATGCGAGTCAGGTCTGGTCTATTTCGGGACTCTGATTTCCGGTATATGCCAGGATCACTTCCGGGAGCACAAGGGTATCTCCAGGCTATCTATGCTGACCCCACCCAGGAGGATTCACAGACCCGCACTACTGCTGAGATGCTCGAGGATAAGGACCGTGAAAATCGGGCCTTGAGGTTAGAGCTCTTCAATACCCGTGCTGACCATTGGGCCACATTGACTCGGTTTGCACCGGCGGTGCAAGCTGGATATTCGGATATGCGCGATCTCTATCCTGTGAGATCTGCTCTGCCAGACGTGATGGGTTGGCGTGATGTAGGAGGCATCACCCCACCTCGCGGTCCCCGCAGGCCACCGTCTGTTGGTCCAAGACCTCATCCTAGTCCCTATGGTCCACAAGCTCCGCGAGATCGTCTGTTTCCGGATGATCATGTTGAGCTTCCAGGCTATGGAGGTGATTTCTACGAGGACTACTACGGATCGGTCTGAGTTAGTGGTAGTATCACTAGTTCGCACTATCTGTGTCGTCTATCGTCCCGCGTGACTCGTGGGATATGACCTAGTTGTACTCTTTCCGGAGGTGTAGAAAAATAATGTATAGGAGCTT
>NW_025275364.1:0-1306 GCF_018294505.1 Triticum aestivum
TGAATTGACTCTGGATCCTGTCATGATTAGTAGAACAAGAAACAAAACCCAAAAATAATGTTCCTATAACTACTAGGATGTGGTGGTAAAACGCTCACAGTAAAGCAAATATCAATGTCTTACAAGTTCTTACCATGCAGCAAGCGGTGATCGGCAACCAGCGGTGTCAAGTAACTCCGAATATTGAGTAAAGCGATTGCCAGGGGAGCGTACGTATACACGGTGTAGAAATATGTGGAGCTGGGTTGGCTATATATGGTAGCAAAAGATTAGCAATAATCAATTCAAAGATGCAATGTTGAATAAACGCTCAACGACGGTACTGTGCTGGTCCTAGGCTAGACCGAACTAGAGACGCGAGCCTAGAACACTAATGAGGTCACGTCGTAGCACAACTAGCATCAATGAAGGACACTAAGTAGCTCTGGACAGCAAGATATAAATGAAGATCACAACGGCAGTAAAGATAATGAGGTGAAACAACAGCCAAGCAGGATATATCATCAACTTTGTCTCCAACTTTCCTCTGAAAAAGTTTGTGCCGATTTTTTTGTTTTTTTTTCTTCTCTCTTTTTTTTTTCCTCACACTTTTTTTCTTTCTCTCCTTTTTTTTCTCTGACTTTTTTTTTCTCCTTTTTTCTCTTGTTTTTTTCTCTCTTTTTTTCTCCCTCTTTCCAAAACAAACTAGATAAGATGCAGATTGGATCAAGTGAAGATGTGAACGATCTCAACTATTATTATGACAATGAATGATGGGTAGCACGTGGTGGAAATTGATGGATGGGTGGTGGACAGCGGAAGAGAGAATGATGCAGCGGTGGCGTGACTAATGTGAACAGAACTCGAAACTCTAAACGAACTAGACACTAAGACCAGCAACTCGACACGACGATGCAATCGATAATTCAACTATGCAATCAATGAAAAGAAAATTGCAAAGGCTCAGACTGGCTTGGACCAAGGATGAATAGATCTAACTCTTTTTTGTGGCTTTTTCTTGGACGATAGGTAAGAAAGTAAATCTAATCTAGGAAAACTGGAAATTCTCACCGAGCAACCTGAAAACTGATACCACTTGATAGAGGCGAGGGTGTCCCGATCTTTCGATGAGATGATAACTATCGATTTGGTGGAGACGACTTTGACGATCCGACTACAAACGTGCACGACGTTGCGCCTTAGCAATCGCTAAACCAATCTCCTGAGGTTACTGACGATGCCGGAAGCACGGTCAGCCTGACCACGAAGGTCTATTCCTGCAAGCAATCGAAGAACGAGCAAGAATATGATAAAGCAATCTAAATAT
>NW_025275365.1:0-1306 GCF_018294505.1 Triticum aestivum
TACAAGAGCTTCTCGACAAAGGTTATATACGCGAATCCCTTAGTCCTTGTGATGTTCCTATTATTCTAGTGCCGAAAAAGGATGGTACATCACGTATGTGTGTTGATTGTAGAGGCATTAATAATATTACTATTCGTTATCGTCATCCTATTCCTAGGCTAGATGATATGCTTGATGAATTGAGTGGCTCTACAATATTCTCCAAAGTTGATTTGCGTAGTGGCTACCATCAAATTCGTATGAAATTGGGAGATGAATGGAAAACAGCATTTAAAACTAAGTTTGGATTATATGAGTGGTTAGTCATGCCTTTTGGGTTAACTAATGCACCTAGTATTTTCATGAGATTAATGAACGAAGTTTTACGTGCTTTCATTGGACGATTTGTGGTAGTTTACTTTGATGACATATTGATTTATAGCAGATCTTTGGAAGAACATTTGGAACATTTACGTGCTGTTTTTATTGCTCTACGTGATGCACGTTTGTTTGGTAACCTTGGGAAGTACACCTTTTGCACCGACCGAGTATCTTTTCTTGGCTATGTTGTTACTCCACAGGGAATTGAAGTTGATAAAGCCAAGATTGAAGCTATTGAGAGTTGGCCGCAGCCCAAAACGGTCACACACGTGAGGAGTTTTCTTGGCCTCGCTGGATTCTATAGGCGTTTTGTGAGAGATTTCAGCACCATTGCTGCACCTCTCAATGAGCTTACAAAGAAAGATGTGCCTTTTCTTTGGGGTACCGCACAGGAAGAAGCCTTCTCCGTATTGAAAGATAAGTTGACACATGCTCCTTTACAACAACTTCCTGATTTTAATAAGACTTTTGAGCTTGAATGTGATGCTAGTGGAATTGGATTAGGAGGTGTGTTATTACAAGATGGCAAACCCGTTGCATACTTTTCTGAAAAATTGAGTGGGCCTAGTCTGAATTATTCTACTTATGATAAAGAATTATATGCTCTTGTTCGGACTTTAGAAACATGGCAACATTATTTATGGCCCAAAGAATTTGTTATACATTCTGATCATGAATCTTTGAAACATATTAAAAGTCAAGCTAAACTGAATCGTAGACATGCTAAATGGGTTGAATTCATTGAGACTTTCCCTTATGTCATTAAACACAAGAAGGGAAAAGAAAATGTTATTGCTGATGCATTGTCTCGTCGCTATACTATGCTTTCATAACTTGACTTCAAAATATTTGGTTTGGAGACCATCAAAGATCAATATGTGCATGATGCTGATTTTAAAGATGTAATGCAGAATTGTAAAGAAGGAAGAATGTGGAACAAGTTTGT
>NW_025275366.1:0-1306 GCF_018294505.1 Triticum aestivum
ATCAAAAAAATTCAAGGAATCCATCTGTACCATTTTCATGCATGTTAGAACAACTTATAGCTGCTGTTTAGCACAAATCAATTAAAGGGCATTTAAATAATCACATATGGAGTTTGAATTTGAATCTTGTATTCAAACCAACTTCATTTAATCTGTTGCTAGTTGCATTAGCTCAAAACACATTCATTTTGCCATGTCATGATCATGCATCATATTGTGCATTGCATTGATTGTGTTCCCTTCTGTGTTGCCGGTATTTGTCCCCTCTCGATAGACGTGATACCGATGATGTGATCGTTGACACTGATGAAGACTCAATGTTATCTTCAGAAGTGCCAGGCAAGCAAAACCCCCTTGTTCATTCTGATACAATCCTACTCTCTCGCTCCTGCTCTCTTTTAATGCATTAGGACAACACCGATTCATCTGTTACTTGCTGCGGTAGCTGAACCCCTTATCCTCTGCATGACCTGTCATTGCCACAGTAAATAGATGAAACCCACTAGCATGAGTAGGAGTTGTTTGAGCCCTGTTGTGCCTACTCATTCATGTTTGTTTGTCATGCCTGCTACTGCTTAGAGTTGAGTCAGGTCTGATTCATCGGGGATGAATCAGAGGCGTGTGAACATGTCCTACTGTGTGTGAGCTAAGTGTGTGAACACGATTTGGTAAAGGTAGCGGTGAGAGGCCATGTAGGAGTGCATGGTGGGTTGTCTCGTTGCAGCCGTCCTCAGGAACTGAGTTCTGTGTTTGTGATCCATGATTCAGTTACTACCATACATTGGGCCCTGAAATATGACCCCGCTCGACTTCTTATTCACCCTAGCTCTCTGTCCAGGAGTTGCAAGTAGTTTCTGGTGTTTGTAGCTTACTGGAGGCCGTGGACAGCGCTGACCGTAGGGGTGGGCTGTGATGCGGTAGGTACGTGGCACGGTGTACCGGATGCCCGTTTGGTATCTCGGGAACCCTGTTCACATTGTTTGGGGCTGTGAGCGAAACTCCGGCCGGATCTCCTCATGGATGGAACCCGAATAGGCGATAAACCTGGACTAGAGACTTGAGTGTTTAGGTAGGTCGTGGTCTACACCCACGTCGGCTTTCGCTTGAAGTCTGCCGAGCACATGTCGTGTGCAGACGCTAAGTGGTGGAAACATGTATGAAGAAGTACACCCCTGCAGGGTTATTATCATCTATTCGAATAGCCGTGTCCGCGGAAAAGGACTTCTGGGTTGCTTATATCAGTTCATAGACAAGTGAAAGTGGATACTTTAAAATGCGCAAGATAAGCGTGAGTGCTATGGATGGC
>NW_025275367.1:0-1305 GCF_018294505.1 Triticum aestivum
AAATGCATGTCAACTTCGAGGGTCGACTCGCCGACTTTGAAAGAGCAAACCTAGTCGCGCTACAACACATAGACGTGGTCGATCCTTGGGTGGTAGAGCACAAAACCTTTATTAAGAAGACGTACAATGACCGAGGCCAACAGAGGACGGACGGAGATATACTCAAAGAGCACAACTCATGTTTCACGCGTTGGTTCAAGCAGAAGCTTCTGTCGTACCCTTTACATGAGGATTCTTCCGCGGAAGAACAACTCATATTCGCCTTGTCATAGGGCGCCGAGCACAACCTGATGACCTATGAGGCGTACGATATCAACGGCTACACATTCTACACCGAGGCCAAGGACATGAAGAGCGATGGTTATCAGAACTCCGGGGTAACGATGGAATCCTACACCGGTAACGACAAGGACAGATACTACGGAAGGATCGAGGAGATCTGGGAGCTGAGCTACGCTAGAGAGAAGGTCCCGATGTTTCGTGTCAGATGGGCCAAGAACGTCATAAAAGAAGACCGGTATTTCACCACCATGGTTATACCCGAAGCCAAATCCAAGACCGCGGGTGCAAACGTCACCGCGAAAAATGAGCCATGGGTACTGGCTTCCCAAGTGGACCAATGCTTCTTCATTACCGACCCGCCAAAGCCCAGTCGTGTTGTCGTGAGGAGAGGCAAAAGGAAGATCATTGGAATGGATGGAGTAGCCAATGAGCAAGACTTCGACAAGTATGGCGACCCGAGGATCGAACATGACGACGATGATGAAGTAGCAGCATACACCACAAGAAGAAGCAGGACCACCCTACCTAAAGGACGTCCGTTCCACAGAAGAACTCCATTTGCAAAAAAGAAGGGCAAGAAGAATGTGAACAGATAGCTAGCTAAGATCGATTGTATTTAAATCGTAGCCTTCATTTCTCGATTGTATTTCATGGGCACTTTTTGAACTATCATGAATATTTTCAAATTTCATGGACACTCGATCTCGATCCCCCTCCATCTCGATCGCTATCCCACCTCGCCAGATCCGGTCCCCCTCGCCGCCGAGCACCCCCTGGTCCACCGGCCGCCGCCGCCGACACCCCGCACCCTCGATTCCCCTACTCAACCGCCGCCGCCGACCCCCTGCACCCCTCCCCTACTCAACCGCCGCCGCCGACCCCCCGCACCCCCGCACCCTCCACCGCTCCACCGGCATTACTGTTTGATGATATTTTTTTAAAAAATATTACTGTCTTATAAAAAAATATTACTGTTATGATTTAAACAAGTTTGAACATATTTAAACACAAATAAGTATCAAA
>NW_025275368.1:0-1305 GCF_018294505.1 Triticum aestivum
GTTGTCTTAATGCAGTAAAGGAGAGCAGGAGCGAGAACATGGGATTGTATCGATATGATCAAATGGTTGGTTGCTTGCCTGATGGTTCGATGCACTGATATGGTTCTTCGTTAGGGTAATCACGGTACTCCTCGGGGGCAGAACCTGTCGCAAGGACACCGATACACAACCATCACCAAACAATGTGCAACAATATGATGCATGCATGAAACATGGCAATATGAGTGTGTTGGGCTAATGCAACTAAAACCAGAAGGGTTTGAACAAATTTGAATCAAAGATTCAAATTTCAAACTCAAACATGGCCTTTTAAAGTGCTTTTCCTTGTTCTGCTTAAAACATCAATTTAACTTGTTTGATCATGCATGAAAATAGTACAGATGGATAGATTGGATTTTTCTGATCATTTTTCATATATAATTTGTCCAATTTGGAGTTACAGAATAAAAGTTATGAATTTTTGAAGTTTAAATAATATTCTGGAATTTCCTGATTAAATTTAAATCCAGAAATTATAATTATTGCGCCAGCATGACGTCAGCATGACGTTAGTGGTCAACTGCGGCTGTCTGGGGTCAAACCTGACGTGTGGGGTCCACACGTCAGTGACAGGGGGGTTAAACAGGGTTAGTTTAATCCTAATTAGGGGTTTAGTGGCGCTGGGGGCCCACTGTCAGTGTCAGGGGGTTAACCATTAGTGGTTAGCACTAATCCTAATTAGCTACAGGGCTGGGCCCACCTGTCAGGGACTCAGGGGGGTGTCCTGCCGTGGTCAAAGTGGGTCAAACCCACCGGCGACGTGACACCGACGAGGCCCGAGACGGCGGCGCGACGCGGGATCGCGGTACAGGGCACGGGCGAGGCCGTGCTTGGGCTCGTTGGAAAGCTCTTGCTCCCGCGCGTCGAACGGTGGCCGTGGCTGGGCCTGGGGTGGCCGGAGTCGACGGCGGCGAGCTCGGCTGCGGCCGCCGGAGTTCGGGTGCGGTCGGGATCGGTGTTGCAGGGGGTTTGGGGAGGCGTTAGTGCGTGCTGCGTGCTCCTAGTGAGGTGTGGAGCACGATAGTGTGCTCGGTTGGGTGCTACGGTGACCGTGGCCACGACGGCGACATCGCCGGCGGCGTGGAGCTCTCGGCCAAGGTGGGGCTAGGGCCTAGAGATCGAACGAGACCAGGGGAGAAGGGGGAAACGACTCGGGGGCTCACCGCGGAGCTGCAGGGATGGTTAGCGGGCTCGGGGACGCGCTGGAGACGGCAAATTTGACGGCGACGATGGTCGGAGCCCGAAGAGGGGAACGGCGACGTGGCG
>NW_025275369.1:0-1305 GCF_018294505.1 Triticum aestivum
CAAGTTGTTGCAGCTCCCTCCGTCTATTATGACGCGCACAGAACGTTCCTTCACAACTCCCTTGGTATGGAACAAATTGTGCCTCTGATTTTGCTCAGCTTGTGTGACCTGCACACTCAAAACACGTTGAGCAACTAAACATTCATACCTGTCAGCGTCTTCAGGAGCCATGTATTGCGTCTCATGATCAGAATCATCTCCACCATGTTCTTCACGTGTAATAAGAGCCAATGTCTCCTCATCATAGTCACTAGCGGACTCATATCCACCATCCGCGGTAGCAATCATCACACGCGGAGATTTGCATTCCCTCGCATAATGACCTCCTCCCTTACAACGACGACAAATAATATCAATTGTGTGCCCTGTTGATGCCATGGAAGAAGAAGAACGCTGTGCAGGCCCCGCAGGTGCGCTCTTGGCAGATAATGGTGGTTGTGCCTGTTTTCTTGTATCACGGCTGGAGGTGGCACCGGATGGAGGTGCTGGTGCAGTTGAAGTAGAAGATGCACGTGGTGTCCATGATGAAGGTCGGCCTGCAGAGAAGTTAGTTCGCGCCAATGCTTGTCGATCCTGCACTTCACGTTCAGCTTTACAAGCAAGATGGAATAAACAAGTGATATTAGTATACTCCTTATAGTCTAGAATGGTCTGAATCTCTCTATTTAATCCACCCAGAAAACGTGCAAGCATAGCTTCATTTTCCTCAACAATACCACATCTAATCATGCCAGTTTGTAATTCCTGATAATATTCTTCTACAGAATTTTTTCCTTGTCTTAAGCGCTGTAATTTTTGAAGCAATTCACGTTGATAATATGGTGGAACCCAATGAGTACGCATAGCAGTTTTCAAAGCAGCCCAAGTAGCGGGAATAGGATATAATCTACAATGTTCAGACCACCATACACATGCAAAACTAGTGAAAGCACAAACAGCAGCAGCAACTCGTCTCTCCTCAGGATATTGTAAACATGTAAATCGTTGTTCAGTTTCTAACTCCCAAGTAAGATATATATCAGGAACATATCTACCCTCAAATGGTGGAATATTCAATTTCAGTTTAGGAATATGGACATCATCTCGTACCTGAGGTGGTGGTGCAGGCCTACCATTACGAATATATACCTGAGGTCGACCTGCTGGTGGTGGTGCTGGTGGCTGCTCGTAGATCTGATTTTGATCAACCTCATCCTCATAATCGCCCGCATACTCATCATCCTCCTGGGTACCAGCAACAGCAGTAGCAGGAGCCACAGAAGTATCAACAGCAGCACCAACAGTTTGGCCAAACGCAAGAGGAAC
>NW_025275370.1:0-1305 GCF_018294505.1 Triticum aestivum
GATTTCCACGATTAACTAACCCCGGGATGCGCTTACATGTCGATCATCAACACTCAGAATTTTGGCCGATTCTGGCCTAGTTCATGGACTATTAATCACTGTTTTGGCGTCCCGGTGTGATTTCCACCATTAACGAACCCCGGGGCGTGTTTAAGTGTCGGTCACCAACACTCGCGGTTTTGGTTGATTCTGACCCGTTTCGTGGACTATTACTCAAAGTTTTGTGGTCCCAAAGCGATTTCCATGGTTGTCGAACCCCAAGGTATGCTTACGTGTTGGTCGAAAAGACTCGCAGTTTGGTCGATTCTGGCTTGTTTCTTGGACTATTACTCACTGTTTTGGGATCCCAGATGGATTTCCACGATTGAAGAACCCCGGATGCGTTTTCGTTTCGGTCATCAACACTCGCGGTTTTTGTCAATTCTGGCCCGTTTCATGGACTATTACTCATTGTTTTGGGGTCCCAAAACGATTTCCATAGTTGTTGAACCCTGAGGTGCTCTTACGTGTCGGTCATCAACACTCATAGTTTTGGCCGATTCTGGCCCGTTTCGCGGACAATTAATCACTCCTTTGGGGTCCCGGAGTGATTTCCACGATTAACTAACCCCGAGATGCGCTTACATGTCGGTCATCAACACTCACAATTTTGGCCGATTCTGGCCTGGTTCGTGGACTATTACTCACTGTTTTGGCGTCCCGGTGTGATTTCCACCATTGACGAACCCCAGGGCGTGTTTAAGTGTCGGTCATCAACACGCGCGGTTTTGGTTGATTCTGACCCATTTCGTGGACTATTACTCAACGTTTTGTGGTCCCAAAGCGATTTCCATGGTTGTCGAACCCCAAGGTATGCTTATGTGTTGGTCGTCAAGACTCGGAGTTTGGTCGATTCTGGCCCGTTTCTTGGACTATTACTCAGTTTTGGGATCCCGGACGGATTTCCACGATTGACGAACCCCGGATGCATTTTCGTTTCGGTCATCAACACTCGCGGTTTTTGTCAATTCTGGCCCATTTCATGGACTATTACTCATTGTTTTGGTGTCCCAACGATTTCAATAGTTGTTGAACCCTGAGGTGCTCTTACGTGTCGGTCATCAACACTCATAGTTTTGGCCGATTTTGGCCCGTTTCGTGGACTATTAAACACTCCTTTGGGGTCCCGGAGTGATTTCCATGATTAACTAACCCCGGGGTGCACTTACATGTCGGTCATCAACACTCGCGGTTTTTGTCGATTCTGACCCGTTTCATGGACTATTACTCGCCGTTTTGGGGTTCCCGAATCGATTTCCATTGTTG
>NW_025275371.1:0-1305 GCF_018294505.1 Triticum aestivum
GCCCTGCGAAAACATGTAGGGCGTCAGGGATGCCCAGTCAAAGGCAAGGAGATGAAGTCCTCGGCCGAGAGAGGCTTAATTAGTTGCCGTGATGATGGCGTCGAGCTCGGCTAATGTCGAGGCACCGCCAACGGCGGGCGTGCAGTTGACGGAGCGGCCGCTTGCTGAAGAGGTGCCGGCCGGCGTACACCCGGGTGCATTAAGCTCCCGTGCCGGCGTCGGAGACACCAATGCCGCCTCCGCCGGAGGCACCAATGGCCCCGCCATCGCATTATGCGAGTTGCTGGCCGTGAAGCTAGGAATCGGGGGCGGCCCCTGTTGGCCGCCCGCAATCCACGCACTCAACCCCGAGATCAAGGTAGGCACAAGGGCGGTGATCGTCGCTCCGAGTCGTTGTTCCACTTGCTCTTGGACAATCTCCGGAATTCGCGCCACCTATGCCTTGAGTTCTTGAACCTCTCGCGCCTGGCTTTCCGAGCTGGTCTTTTTCTCCTTCCGCACACCAGCGGTATAGTATGACCCCCATTTTGTCGACAAGCCTTTGCCGGCCACACGACCAGCTGACGTCGGCTTACTGAGCTTATCCTTGTTCTTCATTATATTCAACCCCCTATTTAGAGTGGTGTCCCAAGGGTTGCTCTTAGTCGACCCCGCGCTACTGCTTTCAGTCGCCTGCGGAAGGAATGTGAACCATTTAGAAATTCGGCTTCATTAATTAGAATGCAACCATATGGAGCTAATTACGCGGGGGTGTATTCCTTACCAGAACAAGCTCAAGCCGCCTGGTCTTCGGATCCGTGGTAAGCTCCTTTGTTTTCGGGTCCTTCTTGTACCGGACCCTGACAAAGTTCCTGGTCTGCTTGTCACCGTATTTATCGAAGAGGGGCGGTAGGCCTTGCTCGGCACGGTCCGCCTCCTCCTTGTCCCATATAGGCTCCGCCACTCTGTAACCGCCGGGACCGAGTGTGTGTTCCCCTATGTTCAGCTCCCGCATTTGTTTCCCCCACTCACTTGATTGGGAGCTTGCGGTGCTCGAGCAATTGATCTTGAAGTCGTTGTAGTCATCTTCGGTGATCGAAGGATTTTTCTCCTTGATCTTCTCATAACTCTCACCTTTCTCGATCATTCTCTTCACATTGCTTTTCCAAGTAGACAGGGCCTTGCTCATCTTCGTGAGGGCAGCATTGTTCACTTTATTCCCTTTGAGGCTTGTGTTTTCGAATTCAGCGGGGAACTTGTATCGTTCGTGCAGCTTCATGAAGAGGAGGTGGCGCAAATTCCCTCGGTCAGGATGCCTCAGGTTCT
>NW_025275372.1:0-1305 GCF_018294505.1 Triticum aestivum
TGTGCAGCTTCGGACAAGAGGAAGAGGCGGCGAGGAACGTGCCAAGGGCACTGTGGCCGCGTGACTGAAACTGACAGACTGAAGATGACACTGAAAACTGAATTTTCTGAACTATGAACAGTAACAGTGCCCACCAGGTGTTCGACCGAATGAAATTGGCCTCTGGTGATTTTTCCTTGAGCTGATTTTTGGTGGAGTGGCTTCTCCTTGCTCAAATAGGCTGCCTGAATTTTGGTGGAATTTTTGGAGGAGTGTAGATATGAATTTCACCAAATTTGGCAAATCTGGTCCAAACTTGCAGAGACTGAATTTTGAAAAATTTGAAAAGAGGAGGAGTGGATCAAGATGGTTCTGGGTTGTGGGTTCAAAGGACAATCCAGGAGAATTGGTTTGAGGTCAAAACTCAAATGCAATAGGGCACTTGCTTTGAAAATCTCTCAGGCTCCAAATTTTTTTCAGAATTTAATTTAGGGAAAAATAATTGGAATAAAAATCCAAAACCAGTTTGGATTAGTTGGGACAGAGAATTTAGGTTGATCACAAGTTGTAGGGGAGGTTTTGGAGGGGTTTTACCACATGGGCAAGAATGCCAAGTCATGGTGGTTCCAAGATATGAAAATCCCAAATTTCAAGGAGTTTCTTTTTAAAAGAAAAAGATTAAACTCCCAAAAATAATTTTGAGAGAGAACCAACAGAGAAGAAGTTTCAAAAGGTCAAACACCAAAGTTTGAAGCCAGAATAAAAACCTTGCCAAAGAAAAGAAAGTTTCTTAAGAGGAAGGTTTTCTGGAAAATTTTAAATGGCCTCTTTTCAAAAACCACAAAGTTTTTGCTGAAAACCAAATTTTTTTTTTTGGAGTGTCACAACACCTACCCCCTTAGGAAAAATCTCGTCCCCGAGATTTCAGCTGATCCTTAAATAAGTGTGGATGCTCTGTCCGAAGAAAATCCTCGCTTTCCCAGGTTGCTTCACTGTCGGTGTGATTGCTCCACTGGACTTTGAAAAACTTGATGGTTTTCTGTCGGGTCCTCCTTTCAGACTCCTCTAATATTCTTATGGGACGTTCTCGATAAGTGAGGTCTGGCTGTATGTCAATGTTCTCATGAGATACTTGTTTCTCTGGGTTGCTTACGCACTTCCTTAATTGAGAGACGTGGAACACGTCGTGAATGTCGGACAAGTCTTCGGGTAAGTCTAGCTGGTAGGCTACAGTGCCTCTTCGTGCCACTATGCAAAATGGTCCAATGAATCTTGGTGCTAATTTTCCTTTAATCTTAAACCGTTGCAATCCTCTCATCGGGGATA
>NW_025275373.1:0-1305 GCF_018294505.1 Triticum aestivum
TAGACTACACAAATGTCAAGAAGGTTCTTGATGATGTTCTCCCCGGCTACGTCAAATCTGGAGGCACCTTCACCAGGCCTATTCGTAAGTACGGCAAGCACGTGTTCTCCCACAATACGACGTTCTGCTGCGTCAA
The DNA here is from genome assembly GCF_018294505.1 of Triticum aestivum. Taxonomy (NCBI): domain Eukaryota; kingdom Viridiplantae; phylum Streptophyta; class Magnoliopsida; order Poales; family Poaceae; genus Triticum; species Triticum aestivum. The sequence continues at coordinate 137 of NW_025275373.1, forward strand.
GCAGCCGCCTGGCGGTCAGAAGGGTGCCTACTATGCCATCCATCACATGCGGGCGATCGTACGGGACCATCATCAACTTCTGCTACCGAGTAGACTCAAAGATTGGGCCGCGAGCGTGTCGGCAATCCAGGACGCGGACATCAGACAAGAATTCTTTCGCATCCAGTCGGAGTTTGCGGAAATCATCCATCAAGATGTCCTTCGTACCTCGGGGCAGTTCTACCTCAGAAATCAACCGTCCAACAGTGACATCGACACAATCCTACAAATGCAGGCTGACAACGCCCGTTGTTTCATGACTCCCACGATAGACGGCGGCTTCATCCACGCTCCGGTCCCTTGAGTCGAGTCGAAAGCAGTGATGCTGTGTCTAGTTCTGAAACATCGATTGGCTCATGTTGTAATTAGACTTTAATGAACTTGTAGTATGTCTCTTTGGTTTCGAGAGTCGTTCAACTTAGATGTAATCGATGCTATTAATGTCTTGCTTTTCTCTTCCGATCGTTCTGTTGCATACTTATATATTGCTTATGTATTGTCTGTGAATTGGTACTAACGTTTCGTTTGGCTACTGCATAGCGATGCCGTGGTATGTCGTGTACAAGGGTAAGGTTCCCGGAGTCTACGACGACTGGGAGGAGTGTCGGAGACAGGTTCACCGATTCAGCGGTAACAGTTACAAAGGGTACGCCACTAGGGCCGAGGCCGAATCTAGATACGCCCGCTATCTAGCGGGAGAGGGGAGGGAGCGTTGGAGGAACCGAATGAAGACGAGTTTCATCGTGATGATGCTCATCGTGATGACCGCAGCTCTCTTCTATGTGATGGTAGTTTAGATGATCGATATCGACTTGTAATGTGAAGACAAACTCGCGGTCTCGAGACTTGTAATATAATGTTCTATCTTTGTTCGGTCTTTTCAATTCGGAGACTAATATGATGAATTGTATTCGGAGACTAAAATGATGAATTGTATTCAGAGACTAATCTTCTATTGTATTCGATGAATCTGTTGTTGATGTGTGCTGTCTATATTTTGTCCAATTATACATTTTGTAACCTGTGCAAAAAACAGAAAATAAAAAAATAAAAAAACCTAATATTCATACTAATGGCGCATCACATCATAGTGCGCCATTAGTATGCCAAAGGATACTAATGGCGCATCA
>NW_025275374.1:0-1305 GCF_018294505.1 Triticum aestivum
TTCTCCGTCGAATTCGGCCACTCCGGCGCGCCCCCGAGCCCACTGACCCTCCCTACAGCTCCGCGGTGAGCCTCTGTGCAGAACCCCTCTCTCTCCCCTCGTTTTTGCGAGCCCTAGGCCATAGTTCCGTCGAGACCGAGACCTCACCGGCGCCGGACTTGTCGCCGTCGTCGTTTTGGTTCGCCTCCGTCCAAACCAAGCACGCAGTCGTACTCAGAGCACTCCCAGGAGCCCGTAGCGCCCACCAACCCCTCCTCCCATGCACCATAGCGCCGGTCCCGCGAACCCCCGAGCTCCGGCCGCCGCCGGGGTCGATGCCGCGCTCAACTCCGGCCACCCCACGCCCTCTCGTGGGTCCCCCTAGATGCGCGGGAGCACGGGCTTCCTCTTGGTGCCCTCAGCGCGACCAGCCGCGGGCCGTAGAGCCGTCCCGAGCAACTCCGACGAGGTCTCGCCGTCGCCGTGGTCGCCGGCGTCACCAGCTGACGTGGAGCATTAGGTTAGGTGCTAATCACTCAGTTAATTAAACCCTTGTGCATGACATGTGGGACCGCTGCTGTTAAAAACACGGGTTAAGTTAAATAACCCCCTGTTAGCTCTCTATCTCACTGACATGTGGTCCCCGATGTCAGTTTGACTTGCTGACGTGGCTTTTGACTGGCCCCACACGTCAGTGACTCATGCCAGCGGTGTGTCACTGACCAGTGGGCCCCACTGGTCAGGTTTGACCCGGACCAGCCCCTGTTGACTATGCTGAGGTCAGCATGACCTAGTGCTGACGCAATAATTCCTTTCTGGAATTTAAATAAATCTAAAATGATTTAATAATTCCAGAAAATAGCTAAAACTTCAATAAATCATAGAAAATTAACCGTAACTCCAAATGAAATAAATTATATATGAAAAATTATCAGAAAAATTCAAGGAATCCATCTGTACCATTTTCATGCATGTTAGAACAACTTATAGCTGCTGTTTAGCACAAATCAATTAAAGGGCATTTAAATAATCACATATGGAGTTTGAATTTGAATCTTGTATTCAAACCAACTTCATTTAACTTGTTGCTAGATGCATTAGCCCAAAACACATTCATTTTGCTATGTCATGATCATGCATCATATTGTGCATTGCATTGATTGTGTTTCCTTCTGTGTTGCCGGTATTTGTCCCCTCTCGATAGACGTGATACCGAGGATGTGATCGTTGACACTGATGAAGACTCAATGTTATCTTCAGAAGTGCCAGGCAAGCAAAACCCCCTTGTTCATTCCGATACAATCCTACTCTCTCGCTCCTGCTCTC
>NW_025275375.1:0-1305 GCF_018294505.1 Triticum aestivum
AACTAAAATTGGGAAAAGGTTAAGTTTTTATTTGGTCAAGTGGTCTAATCACCCCCCCTCTAGACATACTTTCGATCCTACAAGTGGTATCAGAGCTTTGGTCTCCATTTGCTTTGATCTCCATAGCTTTTTGTGGTCATAGCCTTGGTTTCACAACCTAGGAGAGTATGGCGTCTAGCGAGGGAAATTATCACCGTAGAGGTCCTTACTTTGATGGTACTAATTTTGCTAGTTGGAAGCATAAAATGAAAATGCATATTCTTGGACATAACCCCGCCGTTTGGGCTATTGTGTGTGTTGGTTTGCAAGGTGACTTCTTTGATGGGAGAGAACCAAACCGTGAAGCTACCGCGGATGAGTTGAAAATGTTGCAATACAATGCTCAAGCTTGTGATATTCTCTTCAATGGATTGTGCCTCGAAGAATTCAACAAAATCAGCCGTCTTGAGAATGCAAAGGAAATTTGGGACACTTTGATTGATATGCACGAAGGTACCGACTCCGTCAAGGAATCCAAGTTGGATGTGCTCCAAAGCCAACTTGACAAGTTCAAGATGAAGGATGGTGAAGGTGTCACTGAAATGTACTCTAGGCTTGCTCTCATCACAAATGAGATTGCCGGCTTAGGAAGTGAAGAGATGACCGATAGATTCATCATCAAGAAGAGTCTAAGAGCCTTGGATGGAAAATATGATACCGTGTGCACATTGATCCAAATGATGCCCAATTACAAAGATCTCAAGCCAACGGAGGTGATTGGAAGAATTGTTGCTCATGAGATGTCACTTAAGGATAAAGAGGAACTTCACAACAAATCAAGTGGTGCCTATAAAGCCTCATGTGAAGCCCCTACATCGTCGAGTGAGAAACAAGACTTCAACGAAGAATTGAGCTTAATGGTGAAGAACTTCAACAAGTTCTACAAGACTAGAAGCAAAGATAGAAGCTTCAAGTCAAAGTCCTACAATGACAAAAGATCTTCTAGTCGAGAGCGAAACTGCTACAACTGTGGAAGACCCAGACACTTCTCCAATGAGTGTACGGCTCCCTACAAGAGAAGAGAAGATTCTCCAAAAAGAAGAAGCAAAGAATCATCACCAAGAGAGAGAAGGAGTAGAGATGATCGTTATGAACGAAGATACTCACGGAGAAGCAAGGATTCGGAAAGGAAGGAAAAATCATCAAGAAGCTACACAAGACGAAGACATCAAGCTCATGTTGGTGAATGGGTATCCGGCTCCGACTCCGACAGCCACTCCGAGAGAAGTTATCACTCCGACTCCGAAGATACTCAAGATGAAGGTG
>NW_025275376.1:0-1305 GCF_018294505.1 Triticum aestivum
TGTTCCTTGCGTCAGCTGCAAAATCTTTGAACACTCTGTCGATCTTTCTCCATTGCGTTCCATCAGCGGGGTGTCTCAACTCCCCGTCGGACTTACGGTCCTCTTTGTGCCATCGCAACGACTTGGCATGCTTTTTGTTCATGAACAGACGTTTCAACCGTGGTATTATAGGAGCATACCACATCACCTTGGCGGGAACCCTCTTCCTGGGTTTCTCGCCCTCAACATCGTCACCAGGGTCATCGCCTCTGATCTTATAATGCAATGCAGTGCATACAGGGCATTCATTCAAATTCTCGTATTCACCGCGGTAGAGGATGCAGTCGTTAATGCATGCATGTATCTTCAGAACCTCTAAACCTAGAGGGCAGACAACCTTCTTTGCTTCGTACGTACTGGCGGGCAACTCGTTATTCTTCGGAAACATATTCTTCAACATTTTCAGCAAATTTTCAAATGATGAGTCACCTACACCTTCCTGTGCCCATTTTAGCAAATCCAGTGTGCAGCCCAGCTTTTTCAGACTATTATCGCATCCTGGATACAACGACTTTTTGTGATCCTCTAACATGCGATCCAAATTCTCCCTCTCCTTGTCAGTTTCGCAGCGTCTCCGTGCATCAGCAATGGTCCGACCAAGATCATCAGCGGGCTCATCATGTGCCTCTTCTTCACCTTCACCTAACCCTTCCCCACCTTCAGCATCATCCTCCATAAAAGTATCACCGAAATGATCATGATAGTTGTCATCGATATCATCCCCTTCTTCATCTTCTTCCATTCTAACCCCTCTTTCTCCATGCTTGGTCCAACAATTATAGCTTGGCATGAAACCATGCCGAAGCAGGTGCATGTGAACGTCTCTTGAGGAGGAGTAACCCTTCTGATTCTTACAGACAGCACATGGACAGATAATAAAACCTTGCTGCTTGTTCGCATTTGCCACTATGAGGAAATCTTTCAAACCCGTAGTGAACTCGCCGGAGAGTCGGGGACCGTACATCCATTGCCGATTCATCTGCATTATTATTATATAAAGTATATAATTAACCATCATGCATTTGTTAAACTAACTAGCTAGAAATAATACAAATTAAACAATGAACTACACACATGCATATTTTATCAATGACACATGAAAGGTTCAAGTTGCTAACCGCGATCGCGGAGGAAAAATAAATGAGAAAGCTCAAGTGTGGCTCGGACACTTCATATCATGTTTGTTTCAGGCTCTCGGGCATTTCATCGAACACCTTGTGTGCATAGGAGGAACCAAAAGCAAACCCACCACCCCCTTCTGAAAAT
>NW_025275377.1:0-1305 GCF_018294505.1 Triticum aestivum
TACACGGACCCGTGAACGGGCGGTACGTGGACACGGGAAAAAAGTGGGCGACGCCCGTCGTGGACGGAACCGGACGCACGCCATGGAAAACTGGGCAAAAACACGTACGACGCACACACACGTACACGGACCCGTGAACGGGCTGCACGTGCACGGACCGTTACACGTACACGGACCCGTGAACGGGCGGTACGTGGACACGCACGTACACGGACACGTGAACGGGTACGAGAGGTCCGGGAGAAAAAAAGGCCCATACGCCATGGAAACCGGGTCAAAACTAGCTAATGATGGTCAAGAAACGGTGCCATGGCAGCGAAAACATGTCTCATGGCAGAAAAACGCTGCCACGGCGGCGTTTCAAAACAGTGTACCCCTCCTTCACAAACTGAAGGGCAGGGGTCCCAATGGGGGCTAAAACCCTCGGGTATAGTAGGGAGGAGGGGTCCTTCCTGGTGGGCGTACGGAACACGGTTGGTTTTTCTTAGGTAAAACACCCGTTTTCTCGTACGCCCATCCTTTCCCAACGTTGCCTCGGATGTCCCGTCGTTATGCCATCACGAAGGTGCTGGCCCGGTCCCATGTACGTCTCGTGAGAAATCCTGACCCTACAGCCGAACGTGGCTCGGGAAACAGGAAAGTACCCCGTTACGTACACGTTCCGACCGACGGTAAACAGTCGCAACGGTGTGCCTCGAATGTCGCCTCCGGAAAACCGTTGCCCCCCGGGGGCAACGTCATCGCTGTCCCGGTCCCCTGTACGTCTCAAGTGAAATTCTGACCCAACAGCCGAATGCGGCTCGGGAAACAGGAAAGTAGCCCGTTTCGTGCACGTTAAGACCGTCGGACAAGGTTGCACCGACGTCCCGATTAAGTTGCCTTCGGAAAATCGTTGCATTCGTAACTTTATTGCTGCGGGTGTGACACACGCGTGATTTGGCCTTGCAGGACGCCTTCGTGCAAGTGATCCTCCCGTGCTCTGCACGGGCGGAGGCTTGGTTGGTTTGACCGCTTGTTGGCTACTAAGCGCATGAGTAGCTTTGGACCCGTGTCTGCCGGTAGATCCCCCGTTGTACTGCGGCCGACTACCGGCGCCGTGTCCCGTCCCTTGTGTGGCTTTGAATCGCTGGATTAACAGTGCTTGCGTGCTAGTACCCGACCTACGGGAAGTGGCGCTTCGGATAATTGTTGCCTCGCGGCGGACGCCCTTTGGGTGTGCCGCTGCGGCCAAATAGCGCTTGCGGCGTTGCCTCGTGGCGCTGGCACGTTACGTGCCCGCTGCTATCAAGGCATCCTCGCTCCCGC
>NW_025275378.1:0-1305 GCF_018294505.1 Triticum aestivum
GCCATATCATGTCACTACTTTATATAATTGCATGTGATGTTTATTATGTTTTATGCATCTTGTTTACTTAGAACGACGGTAGTAAATAAGATGATCCCTTACAACAATTTCAAGAAGTGTTCTCCCCTAACTGTGCACCGTTGCTAAAGTTCGTCGTTTCGAAGCACCACGTGATGATCGGGTGTGATAGATCCTTACGTTCACATACAACGGGTGTAAGACAGTTTTACACATGCAAAAACACTTAGGGTTAACTTGACGAGCCTAGCATGTACAGACATGGCCTCGGAACACGGAGACCGAAAGGTCGAACACGAGTCGTATGGAAGATATGATCAACATGAGAATGTTCACCGACGATGACTAGTCCGTCTCACGTGATGATCGGACACGGCCTAGTCGACTCGGATCGTGTAACACTTAGATGACTAGAGGGATGTCTAATCTGAGTGGGAGTTCATTCAATAATTTTATTAGATGAACTTAATTATCATGAACTTAGTCTAAAACCTTTTGCAAATATGTCTTGTAGATCAAATGGCCAACGCTCATGTCAACTTGAACTTCAACGCGTTCCTAGAGAAAACCAAGCTGAAAGATGATGGCAGCAACTATACGGACTGGGTCCGGAACCTGAGGATCATCCTCATAGCTTCCAGGAAACAATATGTCCTAGAAGGACCGCTAGGTGACGCTCCCGTCCCAGAGAACCAAGACATTATGAATGCTTGGCAGTCTCGTGCTGATGATTACTCCCTCGTTCAGTGCGGCATGCTTTACAGCTTAGAACCGGGGCTCCAAAAGCATTTTGAGCATCACGGAGCATATGAGATGTTCGAGGAGCTGAAACTAGTTTTCCAAGCTCACGCCCGGGTCGAGAGATATGACATCTCTGACAAGTTCTATAGTTGTAAGATGGAGGAAAATAGTTCTGTCAGTGAGCACATACTCAAGATGTCTGGGTTGCACAACCGTATGACCCAGCTGAATATTAACCTCCCTGATGAGGCAGTCATTGACAGAATCCTTCAGTCGCTCCCACCAAGCTACAAGAGCTTTGTGATGAACTACAATATGCAGGGGATGGTAAAGACCATTCCTGAAGTATTTTCTATGCTGAAGTCAGCAGAGGTTGAAATCAAGAAAGAACATCAAGTGTTGATGGTCAATAAGACCACTAAGTTCAAGAAGGGCAAGGGTAAGAAGAACTTCAAGAAGGACGGCAAGGAGGTTGCCGCGCCCGGTAAGCCAGTTGCCGGGAAGAAGTCAAAGAATGGACCCAAGCCTGAGACTGAGTGCTTTTAT
>NW_025275379.1:0-1305 GCF_018294505.1 Triticum aestivum
TCAAGGTTTCCTCGCCAACCTTCAAGTCTCTCCTACCTTAGAAGACCAGATTCGCCAAGCCCAACTTTTTGATGCTATGGTGAAGAAGGTGAAGATTGGTATTGCAAAGAGTCAGTCCAAGTACAAGTGCTACCGACTTGATGACAAGGACACTCTCTTCTTCGAGGATCGAATTGTTGTGCCCAAAGGTGAACTTCGTAAGGTGATCATGAACGAGGCTCACAACTCTCTCCTCTCCATCCACCCGGGTAGTACGAAGATGTATCAGGACCTCAAGCAAACTTATTGGTGGACTCGAATGAAGCGCGAGATCGCTCAATTCGTGAATGAATGTGATGTCTGCAGAAGAGTGAAGGCAGAACACCAAAGGCCAGCTGGTCTCCTCCAACCTCTTGCCATTCCAGAATGGAAGTTTGACCACATTGAAATGGACTTCGTGACTGGGTTTCCAAAGTCCAAGCGTGGCAATGATGCTATATTTGTTGTCATCGACAAGCTCACCAAAGTGGCTCACTTTCTGCCTATCAAAGAGTCGATCACTGCAGCTCAATTGGCGGAACTCTATACTTCTCGCATTGTCTCTCTGCACGGTATTCCTCAAGTGATATCTTCAGACCGTGGCAGCATCTTTACCTCCAAGTTTTGGGATTCTTTTCAGAAGGCCATGGGCACCAACATCCGCTTCAGCACAGCGTTCCATCCTCAAACGAGCGGTCAAGTCGAGCGTGTCAATCAGATTCTTGAAGATATGCTCAGGGCTTGTGTGATTTCTTTCGGCATGAAGTGGGAAGATTGTCTTCCTTATGCCGAATTCTCTTACAACAATAGCTTTCAAGCAAGTTCGGGCAAGGCCCCTTTTGAAATTCTATATGGCAGGAAGTGCCGTACCCCTCTCAACTGGTCTGAAACCGGTGAACGTCAGCTGCTGGGTAATGACTTAATCACAGAAGCAGAAGAAATGTGCAAAGTCATTCGTGATAACCTCAAAGCAGCCCAGTCCCGCCAGAAGAGCTACTATGATAGTAAGCACCGTGATCTGGTTTTCGAGATCGGAGATCATGTTTACCTCCGCGTCTCTCCCATGAAAGGTACTCGTCGCTTCGGTATCAAAGGGAAGCTTGCCCCTAGATACGTGGGACCTTTCAAGATTGTCAGCAAGAGAGGCGACCTCGCCTATCAACTCGAGCTTCCTTCAAACTTTGCAAATGTTCATGATGTGTTCCATGTCTCTCAGCTTCGAAAGTGCTTCAAGACTCCTGACCGCACTGTCAACTTCGAGGACATTGAGCTCCAAGAAGATCTCTC
>NW_025275380.1:0-1305 GCF_018294505.1 Triticum aestivum
TTTTTTTACTGACTACTTCCTACTAGTCACTGGATTTAGTTATATGTGGCATTGTAGTTCTTCACTTGTAGTGTCTTCTTCCCTCGCACCCAAGTCCACATCCTCACCATGCACAGAGCATCGGACCCCCTTCCACTGGTTCCAGCGACGGGACGAGGAGGCACAAATCCAACTTGGTGCGGGCAGCAGCGGAGCGAGCGTCCCCGGTGGCAGGTGGGTGCTGATGTCTAATACACAACCTTCTTCTTGTAGACGTTGTTGGGCCTCCAAGTGCAGAGGTTTGTAGGACAGTAGCAAATTTCCCTCAAGTGGATGACCTAAGGTTTATCAATCCGTAGGAGGCGTAGGATGAAGATGGTCTCTCTCAAGCAACCCTGCAACCAAATAACAAAGAGTCTCTTGTGTCCCCAACACACCCAATACAATGGTAATTTGTATAGGTGCACTAGTTCGGCGAAGAGATGGTGATACAAGTGGTATATGGATAGTAGATATAGGTATTTATAATATGAAAATATAAAAACAGCAAGGTAACTAATGATAAAAGTGAGCGTAAACGGTATTGCAATGCTAGAAAACAAGGCCTAGGGTTCATACTTTCGCTAGTGTAAGTTCCCTCAAAAATAATATCATAATTGAATCATAAAACTATCCCTCAACATGCAACAAAGAGTCACTCCAAAATAACTAATAGCGGAGAACGAACGAAGAGATTATGGTAGGGTACGAAACCACCTCAAAGTTATTCTTTCCAATCAATCCGTTGGGCTATTCCTATAAGTGTCACAAACAGCCCTAGAGTTCGTACTAGAATAACACCTTAAGATACAAATCAACCAAAACCCTAATGTCACCTAGATACTCCAATGTCACCTCAAGTATCCGTGGGTATGATTATACGATATGCATCACACAATCTCAGATTCATCTATTCAACCAACACATAGAACCTCAAAGAGTGCCCCAAAGTTTCTACTAGAGAATCACGACGAAAACGTGTGCCAACCCCTATGCATAGGTTCCGAATGTCACGAAACCCGCAAGTTGATCACCTTAACATACATCAAGTGGCACGTGGTATCCCATTATCACCACAGATATCCACGACAAGACATACATCAAGTGTTCTCAAAGCTTTAAAGACTCAATCCGATAAGATAACTCCAAAGGGAAAACTCAATTCATTACAAGAGAGAAGAGGGGGGAAGAAACATCATAGGATCCAAATATAATAGCAAAGCTCGCGATACATCAAGATCGTATCATCTCAAGAACACGAGAGAGAGAGAGAGAGAGAGAGAGAGA
>NW_025275381.1:0-1305 GCF_018294505.1 Triticum aestivum
AAGTGTCTGTTGGGTTGGCACGAATCGAGACTGGGATTTGTCACTCCGTGTAAACGGAGAGGTATCTCTGGGCCCACTCGGTAGGACATCATCATATGCGCAATGTGACCAAGGAGTTGATCACGGGATGATGTGTTACGGAACGAGTAAAGTGACTTGCCGGTAACGAGATTGAACAAGGTATTGGATACCGACGATCGAATCTCGGGCAAGTAAAATACCGCTAGACAAAGGGAATTGTATACGGGATCGATTGAGTCCTTGACATCGTGTTTCATCCGATGAGATCATCGTGGAACATGTGGGAGCCAACATGGGTATCCAGATCCCGCTGTTGGTTATTGACTGGAGAACGTCTCGGTCATGTCTGCATGTCTCCCGAACCCGTAGGGTCTACACACTTAAGGTTCGATGACGCTAGGGTTATAAAGGAAGCTTGTATGTGGTTACCGAATGTTGTTCGGAGTCCCGGATGAGATCCCGGACGTCACGAGGAGTTCCGGAATGGTCCGGAGATAAAGATTTATATATAGGAAGTCCTGTTTCGGCCATCGGGACAAGTTTCGGGGTTATCGGTATTGTACCGGGACCACCGGAAGGGTCCCGGGGGCCCACCGGGTGGGGCCACCTGCCCCGGGGGGCCACATGGGCTGTAGGGGGTGCGCCTTGGCCTACATGGGCCAAGGGCACCAGCCCCAAGAGGCCCATGCGCCTGGGGAAACCCTAAAGGAAGAGTCCCAGCAGGGGAAGGCACCTCCTAGGTGCCTTGGGGGGGGGAGGACTCCTCCCCTGGCCGCCGCCCCCTTGGAGATTGGATCTCCTAGGGGCTGGCGCACCCCCCTTGGGATCCCTATATATAGTGGGGTAGGAGGGCCTCCCAAATACACCTAAGGCCTTTGGTTGCCTCCCTCTCCCTCCCGTGACACATCTCCTCTCCCGTAGGTGCTTGGCGAAGCCCTGCAGGATTGCCACGCTCCTCCACCACCACCACGCCGTTGTGCTGCTGTTGGATGGAGTCTTCCTCAACCTCTCCCTCTCCCCTTGCTGGATCAAGGCGTGGGAGACATCGTCGGGCTGTACGTGTGTTGAACGCGGAGGTGCCGTCCGTTCGGCACTTGATCATCGGTGATCTGAATCACGACGAGTACGACTCCATCAACCCCGTTCACTTGAACGCTTCCGCTTAGCGATCTACAAGGGTATGTAGATGCAAACACTCCCCTTTCTACTCGTTGCTGGTCTCTCCATAGATGGATCTTGGTGTTACGTAGGAAAATTTTGAATTTCTGCTACGTTCCCCAACAG
>NW_025275382.1:0-1305 GCF_018294505.1 Triticum aestivum
GGTGGAAACCGCGTTAAACTCGTCTCCGTAGTTGAGAGGGAGCGGCCAAAGCAATGTGCAATCGTCTTTGTAGTGGAGCTGGGAGGGGCAAGGATAAGGGACGAAGACCGGGGTAACATGTCGGATGCGATCATACCAGCACTAAAGCACCGGATCCCATCAGAACTCCGAAGTTAAGTGTGCTTGGGCGAGAGTAGTACTAGGATGGGTGACCTCCTGGGAAGTCCTCGTGTTGCATTCCCTTTTTAATTTTTTTCGCGCCGCTTGCAAAACAAAACGCACGTGTAAGTAATATATTTACCGTGTTTTATTATTTTGCACGAGTGCGGTAAGTCATAGCTGGGTGCTCACGATTCACGGGTCCAGCGTCGGCGTTGTGGCGCGGCAAGCGTGCACTGGTGCGGTTGAGAGGGAGGGGTGGAAACCGCGTTAAACTCGTCTGCGTAGTTGAGAGGGAGCGGCCAAAGCAATGTGCAATCGTCTTTGTAGTGGAGCTGGGAGGGGCAAGGATAAGGGACGAAGACCGGGGTAACATGTCGGATGCGATCATACCAGCACTAAAGGACCGGATCCCATCAGAACTCCGAAGTTAAGCATGCTTGGGCGAGAGTAGTACTAGGATGGGTGACCTCCTGGGAAGTCCTCGTGTTGCATTCCCTTTTTAATTTTTTTCGCGCCGCTTGCAAAACAAAACGCACGTGTAAGTAATATATTTACCGTGTTTTATTATTTTGCACGAGTGCGGTAAGTCATAGCTGGGTGCTCACGATTCACGGGCCCAGCGTCGGCGTTGTGGCGCGGCAAGCGTGCACTGGTGCGGTTGAGAGGGAGGGGTGGAAACCGGGTTAAACTCGTCTCCGTAGTTGAGAGGGAGCGGCCAAAGCAATGTGCAATCGTCTTTGTAGTGGAGCTGGGAGGGGCAAGGATAAGGGACGAAGACCGGGGAAACATGTCGGATGCGATCATACCAGCACTAAAGCACCGGATCCCATCAGAACTCCGAAGTTAAGCGTGCTTGGGCGAGAGTAGTACTAGGATGGGTGACCTCCTGGGAAGTCCTCGTGTTGCATTCCCTTTTTAATTTTTTTCGCGCCGCTTGCAAAACAAAACGCACGTGCAAGTAATATATTTACCGTGTTTTATTATTTTGCACGAGTGCGGTAAGTCATAGCTGGGTGCTCACGATTCACGGGTCCAGCGTCGGCGTTGTGGCGCGGCAAGCGTGCACTGGTGCGGTTGAGAGGGAGGGGTGGAAACCGCGTTAAACTCGTCTCCGTAGTTGAGAGGGAGCGGCCAAAGCAATGT
>NW_025275383.1:0-1305 GCF_018294505.1 Triticum aestivum
GCGTCCTCTCGGACCATCGTGGCCAAAGCATACCGAGCCGGATTTTACTGGCCAAAGGCGAATGAAATGGCAAAAGAGATAGTGGATAAGTGCGAGGGATGTCAGTTCTACTCGAATATGTCGCACAAGCCTGCGTCAGCTCTTAAGACCATCCCACTCGTCTGGCCTTTCGCGGTATGGGGACTGGACATGGTCGGTCCTTTGAGAACAGGACGAAGTGGTTTCACGCATGTACTGGTGGCAGTCGACAAGTTCACCAAGTGGATCGAGGCTAAACCAATCAAGAGCCTTGACACCGGTACTGCTGTTAGCTTCATCAGGGAACTAATATTCAGATATGGAGTTCCGCACAGCATCATTACGGATAATGGGTCGAACTTTGACTCAGAGGAATTCAGAGATTTCTGCAACTCCCAAGGCACACGGGTCGATTACGCTTCAGTCGCTCATCCGCAGTCGAATGGACAAGCAGAGCGAGCTAATGGACTGATTCTTAAGGGATTGAAACCTCGACTGATGCGTGATCTCAAACACGCGGCTGGAGCCTGGGTAGACGAACTTCCCTCAGTGCTTTGGGGGCTGCGGACCACACCTAATCGGTCGACCGGAAGAACTCCATTCTTCTTGGTCTACGGAGCTGAAGCAGTCTTGCCGAGTGATCTTCTCCACAATGCTCCTCGAGTTGAAATTTACAATGAAGCAGAGGCTGAACAGGTGCGGCAGGACGCAGTCGACCTTTTAGAAGAAGAAAGGGAGATGGCTTTGATCCGCTCGACCATCTACCAACAAGATTTGCGTCGTTTCCATGCCAGAAATGTGAGAGGTCGAGCCTTCCAGGAAGGGGATTTAGTTCTCCGAGTGGATCAGCACAAACCACACAAGCTTGCTCCTTCTTGGGAAGGCCCCTTCATCGTCACCAAGGTTCTCCACAACGGGGCGTACCGTCTTTACAACGTCGAGCATAATATCGACGAGCCCCGAGCTTGGAACGCGGAACTACTCCGCCCGTTTTACACTTAAGTTTTATCACTCAGATGAGTTGCAATAAAGTACTTCTGTAGTTCATGGACCTCAAAATAATAGTGTCATAGTTCCTCCATAATATCTGTCACTTTTTATTTTTGTCCAATAAAATTCCCCTCAGTGGGTGACTTAGCTGCGAATCCGTTTCGCCTAAGTTTGTAAAAATCCTACCGAGTGGTGAGCCAGACTCCCACTCGGAGGCTTAGCTGCGAATCCGTTTCGCCTAAGTTATCAAAATCCTACCGAGTGGTAAGCCAGCCTTCCACTCGGAGGCTTAGCTGC
>NW_025275384.1:0-1305 GCF_018294505.1 Triticum aestivum
AGATTTTATCTTACTTGTATTACTACTAACATCGCATAACACGAATATCGTGCCCGCGTGTAGCGTAACCAAGTAAAATTGGTTTATGACGTGCAATTTTGATGATGCTAATAGTTTAGGCTCTTATAGCGTTGGAGCATTTCATGACATGTTTTATTTGACTTTGGACCAAATATGTGACCTAAATACTTTGTTTAATTAATTTTTTTTTACTTGTATTACTACTAACACCGTGTAGCATTATGATAATGCCCGCGTGTAGTGCAACCAAGTAAGATTGGTTTTTTTACGATGCAACATGTTTTATAATCCATTTTGCATGATTTTGGTTTTTTGGGTGTGTAACATGAACACATTTTCAATAAGTTTTGTCCTGCTCGTATTACTACTAACACCGAGTAGCATTAAGATAATGCCCTCGTGTAGCGTAACCAAGTGAAGCACCATTTTATATGTTCTTATTCGTATTACAACTAACGCGACACATAAGGTCCGTAGTGTAACCGAACAAGAATGAATTCAATTTAGCATATTCGTCATTTCATTCCAACTTAGTAAGATTCATTTTTTTATGACCAAATTAAGGCAATTTTTTATGAAGTTTTCGTGCCTATGATACTGTCTTGATTCGTATCCGCGGATAGGGACCAAACCAAGAAACGAGACGATCGTCCTGGCCTGTATCGCTAAGGGGACCGAATCAAGAAGGAGATCATTAGGATGAAACATATGCAACATGCAAAAGGAACATGCATGCTCCTTGGCTCGTACCGCGATGGCCGAACCAAGGACAATTTTTTTTATGTAGATTAAACATGCACTTTGGTTTGTACCGCAGTGGCCAAACCAAAGGCAAGAATTTTAGGGAGATGAAACTTGCTTCTTGATTTGTGTGTCCGAACTGAAGGCAAGAGTTTGGAGTGGATACAACATCAATTCTTTGGTTTGTACCGCGATGGCCGAACCAAAGACGAAATTTTGAAGTAGATTAAACATATACCTTGGTTTGTACCACATGGGCAATAGGATACGGTCTGGATACGGTCTGGATCGAATCTTCCTTGGGTAGTCTGCTTTTCCAAATTATCTGATTACATCTGTTCGTTGTGGCATCTCTCTCGTCATTAGAAGTATCAGGGATATAATGCCCTAGATGCATAAAACCTTTTTTTGTCATGGTGTATATAGCCCTGGTCTCTGGATGTGTTTGTTCTGTATTTAATCATCCAAATATGGTGATCCCACGGTCGGCGTTCCGGGAAGCCCCTATCCAGGCTTGGTCCGTCGTTCGACTCGGGGATTATT
>NW_025275385.1:0-1305 GCF_018294505.1 Triticum aestivum
TCCTGCAACAACAAAAGACGAACGGAGCTAGCTGGAATGCATAGCTTGTTAGCACGAAACACAAATCCATCGTTAACAACAAACTTGTTCCACATTCTTCCTTCTTTACAATTCTGCATTACATCTTTAAAATCAGCATCATGCACATATTGATCTTTGATGGTCTCCAAACCAAATATTTTGAAGTCAAGTTGTGAAAGCATAGTATAGCGACGAGACAATGCATCAGCAATAACATTTTCTTTTCCCTTCTTGTGTTTAACGACATAAGGGAAAGTCTCAATGAATTCAACCCATTTAGCATGTCTACGATTCAGTTTAGCTTGACTTTTAATATGTTTCAAAGATTCATGATCAGAATGTATAACAAATTCTTTGGGCCATAAATAATGTTGCCATGTTTCTAAAGTCCGAACAAGAGCATATAATTCTTTATCATAAGTTGAATAATTCAGACTAGGCCCACTCAATTTTTCAGAAAAGTATGCAACAGGTTTGCCATCTTGTAATAACACACCTCCTAATCCAACTCCACTAGCATCACATTCAAGCTCAAAAGTCTTATTAAAATCAGGAAGTTGGAGTAAAGGAGCATGTGTCAACTTATCTTTCAATACGGAGAAGGCTTCTTCCTGTGCGGCACCCCAAAGAAAAGGCACATCTTTCTTTGTAAGCTCATTGAGAGGTGCAGCAATGGTGCTGAAATCTCTCACAAAACGCCTATAGAATCCAGTGAGGCCAAGAAAACTCCTCACGTGTGTGACCGTTTTGGGCTGCGGCCAACTCTCAATAGCTTCAATCTTGGCTTTATCAACTTCAATTCCCTGTGGAGTAACAACATAGCCAAGAAAAGATACTCGGTCGGTGCAAAAGGTACACTTCCCAAGGTTACCAAACAAACGTGCATCACGTAGAGCAATAAAAACAGCACGTAAATGTTCCAAATGTTCTTCCAAAGATCTGCTATAAATCAATATGTCATCAAAGTAAACTACCACAAATCGTCCAATGAAAGCACGTAAAACTTCGTTCATTAATCTCATGAAAGTACTAGGTGCATTAGTTAACCCAAAAGGCATGACTAACCACTCATATAATCCAAACTTAGTTTTAAATGTTGTTTTCCATTCATCTCCCAATTTCATACGAATTTGATGGTAGCCACTACGCAAATCAACTTTGGAGAATATTGTAGAGCCACTCAATTCATCAAGCATATCATCTAGCCTAGGAATAGGATGACGATAACGAATAGTAATATTATTAATGCCTCTACAATCAACACACATACGTGATGTACCATCC
>NW_025275386.1:0-1305 GCF_018294505.1 Triticum aestivum
AGAGGCATTAATAATATTACTATTCGTTATCGTCATCCTATTCCTAGGCTAGATGATATGCTTGATGAATTGAGTGGCTCTACAATATTCTCCAAAGTTGATTTGCGTAGTGGCTACCATCAAATTCGTATGAAATTGGGAGATGAATGGAAAACAGCATTTAAAACTAAGTTTGGATTATATGAGTGGTTAGTCATGCCTTTTGGGTTAACTAATGCACCTAGTACTTTCATGAGATTAATGAATGAAGTTTTACGTGCTTTCATTGGACGATTTGTGGTAGTTTACTTTGATGACATATTGATTTATAGCAGATCTTTGGAAGAACATTTGGAACATTTACGTGCTGTTTTTATTGCTCTACGTGATGCACGTTTGTTTGGTAACCTTGGGAAGTGCACCTTTTGCACCGACCGAGTATCTTTTCTTGGCTATGTTGTTACTCCATAGGGAATTGAAGTTGATAAAGCCAAGATTGAAGCTATTGAGAGTTCGCCGCAGCCCAAAACGGTCACACAAGTGAGGAGTTTTCTTGGCCTCGCTGGATTCTATAGGCGTTTTGTGAGAGATTTCAGCACCATTGCTGCACCTCTCAATGAGCTTACAAAGAAAGATGTGCCTTTTCTTTGGGGTACCGCACAGGAAGAAGCCTTCACGGTATTGAAAGATAAGTTGACACATGCTCCTTTACTCCAACTTCTTGATTTTAATAAGACTTTTGAGCTTGAATGTGATGCTAGTGGAATTGGATTAGGCGGTGTGTTATTACAAGATGGCAAACCTGTTGCATACTTTTCTGAAAAATTGAGTGGGCCTAGTCTGAATTATTCTAGTTATGATAAAGAATTATATGCTCTTGTTCGGACTTTAGAAACATGGCAACATTATTTATGGCCCAAAGAATTTGTTATACATTCTGATCATGAATCTTTGAAACATATTAAAAGTCAAGCTAAACTGAACCGTAGACATGCTAAATGGGTTGAATTCATTGAGACTTTTCCTTATGTCATTAAACACAAGAAGGGAAAAGAAAATGTTATTGCTGATGCATTGTCTCGCCGCTATACTATGCTTTCACAACTTGACTTCAAAATATTTGGTTTGGAAACCATCAAAGATCAATATGTGCATGATGCTGATTTTAAAGATGTAATGCAGAATTGTAAAGAAGGAAGAATGTGGAACAAGTTTGTTGTTAACGATGGATTTGTGTTTCGTGCTAACAAGCTATGCATTCCAGCTAGCTCCGTTCGTCTTTTGTTGTTGCAGGAGGCGCATGGAGGAGGATTAATGGGACACTTT
>NW_025275387.1:0-1305 GCF_018294505.1 Triticum aestivum
GTTGCTTCCACCACCACGCCGTCGTGCTGCTCGATCTTCATCAACCTCTCCTTTCCCCTTGCTGGATCAAGTTGGAGGAGACGTCTTCCCAACTGTACGTGTGTTGAACGCGGAGGTGCTGTCCGTTCGGCGCTAGGTCATCGGTGATTTGGATCACGACGAGTACGACTCCATCAACCCCGTTCTCTTGAACGCTTCCGCGCGCGATCTACAAGGGTATGTAGATGCACTCCTCTCTCCCTCGTTGCTAGATGACTCAATAGATTGATCTTGGTGATGCGTAGAAAATTTTAAAATTCTGCTACGTTCCCCAACAGTGGCATCATGAGCTAGGTCTATGCGTAGTTTCTTTGCACGAGTAGAACACAAAGCAGTTGTGGGCGTGGATATTGTCAATTTTCTTGCCGTTACTAGTCTTATCTTGATTCAGCGGCATCGTGGGATGAAGCGGCCCGGACCGACCTTACACATACGCTTACGTGAGACTGGTTCCACCGATTGGCATGCACTAGTTGCATAAGGTGGCTAGCGGGTGTCTGACTCTCCCACTTTAGTCGGATCGGATTCGATGAAAAGGGTCCTTATGAAGGGTAAATATAAATTGGCATATCACGTTGTGGTTTTGGCGTAGGTAAGAAACGTTCTTGCTAGAAACCTATAGCAGCCACGTATAAACTTGCAACAACAATTGGAGGACGTCTAACTTGTTTTTGCAGCATGTGCCGTGTGATGTGATATGGCCAAAAGGATGTGATGAATGATATATGTGATGTATGAGATTGATCATGTTCTTGTAATAGGAATCACGACTTGCATGTCGATGAGTATGACAACCGGCAGGAGCCATAGGAGTTGTCTTAAATTATTTATGACCTGCGTGTCAACATGAACGTCATGTAATTACTTTACTTTATTGCTAAAGCGTTAGCCATAGTAGTAGAAGTAATGGATGACGAGACAACTTCAAGAAGACACGATGATGGAGATCATGATGATGGAGATCATGGTGTCATGCCGGTGACAACGATGATCATGAAGCCCCGAAGATGGAGATCAAAAGGAGCAAATGATATTGGCCATATCATGTCACTATTTGATTGCATGTGATGTTTATCATGTTTTGTATCTTATTTGCTTAGAACGACGGTAGGTTAAATATGATGATCCCTTGTAATAATTTCAAGAAAGTGTTCCCCCTAACTGTGCACCGTTGCGAAGGTTCATTGTTTCGAAGCACCACGTGATGATCAGGTGTGATAGATTCTAACGTTCGAATAGAACGGGTGTAAGCCAGATTTACACACG
>NW_025275388.1:0-1305 GCF_018294505.1 Triticum aestivum
ATTTTATAAAAATGTGATTTCTCCACCATAATTACTAGTGTATTATTTAGAACCCACTGAACATTTTTGTTTGAATTTTTGAAAACTTTTATTTTCCACTTTTAAATTTAATTGAAGTTTGAACTAGGAGTTTGACAAGGTTGTGGTTCAAATGTGATCAAGCCCTGTTTAGCAACATGATTAGCTTAATCACAGGGGGTTACTATAGCATGATTCTCAGAGTGTTACATGGATCAAGAAAAGAAAGGGTTCTTGCCTATGTTACAAGGTGTGAAGTTCAGTCAGACTCAATGCCCGACCACTGCAGAAGATAGAGAGAAAATGAAGGTCATTCCCTATGCTTTAGCCATAGGTTCTATCATGTATGCAATGCTGTGTACCAGACCTGATGTGTGCCTTGCTATTAGTTTATCAGGGAGGTACCAAAGTAATCCAGGAGTGGATCACTGGACAACGGTCAAGAACATCCTGAAATACCTGAAAAGGAACAAGGATATGTTTCTCATTTATGGAGGTGAAAAAGAGCTCGTCGTAAACGGTTACATCGATGCAAGCTTTGACACTGATCCGGATGACTCTAAGTCACAAACCGATACGTATTTTTTTTGAATTGTGGAGCTGTCAGTTGGTGCAGTTCCAAGCAAAGTGTCGTGGCGGGACCTACGTGTGAAGTGGAGTACATAGCTTCTTCAGAAGCGGCAAATGAAGGAGTCTGGATGAAGGAGTTCATATCCAATCTAGGTGTCATATCTAGTGCATCGGGTCCAATGAAAATCTTTTGTGACAATACTGGTGCAATTGCCTTGGCAAAGGAATACAGATTTCACAAGAGAACCAAGCACATCAAGAGACGCTTCAATTCCATCCGTGACCAAGTCAAGGAGGGAGACATAGAGATTTGCAAGATACATACAGATCTGAATGTTGCAGACCCGTTGACTAAGCCTCTCCCACGAGCAAAACATTATCAGCACCAAGACTCCATGGGTTTTAGAATCATTACAATGTAATCTAGATTATTAACTCTAGTGCAAGTGGGAGAGTGAAGGAAATATGCCCTAGAGGCAATAATAAAGTTGTTATTTATATTTCCTTATATCATGATAAATGTTTATTATTCATGCTAGAATTGTATTAACCGGAAACTTAGTACATGTGTGAATACATAGACAAACAGAGTGTCACTAGTATGCCTCTACTTGACTAGCTCGTTAATCAAAGATGGTTAAGTTTCCTAGCAATGGACAAGACTTGTCATTTGATGAACGGGATCACATCATTAGAGAATGATGTGATTGACTTGAC
>NW_025275389.1:0-1305 GCF_018294505.1 Triticum aestivum
TTTTTTGTGTTAACGATCTCTTCTTTTTGCTCAAACTGATGATCTCTTCCATCTGTGTCTCCGCCAGCTTCCTCAGCTACTTCGATGGCCTCCCACTTGCATCCTTGATAGATTTGGAAGAGTTTGGTTCTTTCCTTGTTGTCTTCCTGCTTTTCTTTTTGATTTCTTTGCACTCATTTGGTGAAACCGGGTCCATAGAGGTGTCGATGTCCTCAACTATACAAAGAGCAAAAATTAATAGGAAGGAAATACAAATACAATCTTAAGATTAGGCAACACCTATCATAGCCTTGTGTGGTCTATAATTTCCGGAAGGAATCATGTTGATCTCTAATTCCTGTTTTTTATATTATATAATAATCCAGTCAGTGCACACTATGGGCGGAAGGACGGCACACTATTTCCATTTTTCTTAATATGTTCTTAAATTGTTAAAGATGCAACCAATATGTTTTTCAAGAAAAACATGCATACTCTGCTACTACTCAAATCTAACTATCTAAGTGAACGAGTACTTATAAGTATACTTCAAAATTCACATGGCAAAGAGCCAAATGGATCAAAAAATCTACGTTTATTCAAGAGTTGATTGTACAAGATGTAAACCTGGAATGAACAAAACCTATTTGTATCAAATATTTTTCTAATTATTCAAATCAGATGACATTGAGTCTAGCATCGATGTCTAAAGTTTATGACATTTAATACGTACAAAGGTACTAAGCAAACCTAAAAGGCTTGGAGGTACTCAGCAAACTGTGGCTCATTTTTAATTGGATAAAGTCGAGCGAGAAGTGATGCGTATCAGACAAATGGACGATCTGAGATAGAACAAGTGAAACCAAACCTGGTAATGTAAGTTCATTAAAAAAATAGAGGATTACATATGAGTATACAACCAAATTTAGTTACCTACAAGATTGTTTTTATGCATGAGGTTCCTTAGTATAGATGTTCTTACAGTTTTTCTACTAGCTAGAATAGGTTATTTCCTTGTATATCCTCAATAACATGACAAAAGTATTTATGTTAACTAATACTCGCTGTGTAAAAAATATAAGACGTTTTAGGTCATTAAAGAAGTGACCTAAAACATCTTACATTTGTTTACAGAGGGAGTAGTACATTGGATAACAGAAACTTAACAAGAAATATGCGCGGCATATGCATGATTAAATTGCCTTAGCACCAATAACAGGAACAAGGTACCTCTATTTAAAGTTTTCTCATGGTAATTTATTTCCACCTCTCGTGATGATCTTCCAGGTTTTGATGAACTTGCGGCTTTTATAGCAGCCTTCTCGT
>NW_025275390.1:0-1305 GCF_018294505.1 Triticum aestivum
TTTTGAAAGGAAAAACATGAGGTTTGAAGATGAAACACAGTTACTTCATCGTTTGACCTTGATTTGTTTTTTACATGCAACATATATCATTACATTTTCCATGTCAAAGTTTGGCATGGTTCATTTTCCATTTTAAGAAATTAAATGGATTTCTGATCATTACATTTTCCATGTCAAAGTTTGTCAAAGTTTGGAGGCTCCAGCCTATTAAATCCCTTTAGACTCGCCGTTGTCACAAAGTGGTAGATATTCAATTATTTCATTATGCCGCAACAAATGCAAGGTATTGAAGCATCCTTTAAAACAGTATCACATTCAATATAGTGGAGGGAAATAAAATCGAAGCGAGAGCGGCGTTTCGGTGCCCGGGTGCATCTGCACCCGGTCAAATTTTTTTTTATAAAAAATTCAAATAAATTCAAAGAATTCCAAATTTTTTTTGGGTGGTAGACAATTTGATGCGTGAGGTACGCTCCAATTTTCAAAACATTTGGACTTCTGTGCAGCTCTCAGCAAAAAAGACAAATCAGACCAGAACAGTATATCAACAGTACACATTTTTACAGACCTTCGATTTGTCTTTTTTGCTGAGAGCTGCACAGAAGTACAAATATTTTGAAAATTGGAGCGTACCTCACGCATCAAATTGTCCACCACCCCATTTTTTTGGAATTTTTTGAATGTTTTTAGTATTTATTTTGATTTTTTTCGTGAGCGCGATGAGCTCGGGTTCAGATTCGAATTTTCCAAGCTAAGCTGCCTAGTATCTTTAAAGTATGTGTTCTTTATCTATACCTACTATTAAAGGGATAGATATTCTTGGCTTTGTCCCGCTATTGTTTTCACGCTTATGCCATTGTTTGATTTTTTCGGACCCTATTTTGTGAAGCTAGGAAACGAAGGCGACATATGTGCAGACGAAATAAAAAAACGTAGCCAGACTAGTGCCGACATACATGCAAACGGAACAGAAAGAGAATCGTAGCCGAACTGGTTAACTCATAATAAAGTCTTTTGATATAAAAAAGCTCATCCTTACCGCTGCCGTAGTAGGAGCGTGGCGTGACCTCTCACGATCTAGGCTATGTGCCTACACTTCCATAGTAGGATCGTAGCCTGAGGTCACACGATGGAACCAAACTGATGGCTGACAAATCAAGAGATATGTCATATGTACTAATTAAGTGAAAGTATTCCAAGTTCTGATTTGACAAGGGAAAATGTGAGTATTAATAAACTGATATGTTCTTGTAGAACAACTAAAATGCTGTCATCCACCTCTAAATATCAAGATATTTTGTTTCT
>NW_025275391.1:0-1305 GCF_018294505.1 Triticum aestivum
AGTTCATAGCTGAAGAGGCTGGTGTTGAGGAAATTGAAAATGAAAATGAAGATGTGGATATTGGATGCACCACTCCTGTGATGAATGATGACTTTTGGGAAAGTCAGCATCCCAATACTCCTCTGTTCACACCTATCCAACAAATTCCTCAGTCCCCGACAACAATAGTTTAGATGGGCTCTGAAGAAACTCATCCCCCTCCATTTGTTCATGAAGATATTCCAGCCGCTAGTGCTAAAGAACCTGCTGCTGCTGATCCCCAAGCTGCATAAGAAGAGGAACCAGAAATTCCTCAGCCTGAAGAACCTGAGCTCACGATTCCTGAAGTTGTGCTACAAATCACTGACACTCCTCTGCCCAAGCCGAAGAATCCGTTCTCAAGCAAGCAAAAGTTCAAGGCTGAAGACTTCTTTTCCAAGCATGTATTCTTCACTGATTACAACCCCTATGACTCTGCTCGCATAAGGAAGAGGCGTTTCTGGACTGCTAGTCAAGCCAACTTCTATTCCTCAGTGCTGTTTGACAAGGACAAAATCTTCGATCATGAACATATTCCTCATGTGGATATGGAATCTCTGCCATGCTTCGAGCCAGTCCTCAGTGTTCTTCACGATGCAGGATTACTCAATTTTTGCACTGACATCTGTGATTGGAATGAAGAACTCATTCTTCAGTTCTACGCCACACTGCATATCACCGGAGACGCTGAAGATGTCAATTCATGGGTGCTGGATTGGATGACTGAAAACACTCGTTATAAGGCACCAGCAACTAAATTGCTTCGGGTCCTTCCTCTTGATCCTCCCCATGACAGTGCTCATTGCATCTACAATGAACCAGAACTGTCAGATCACTATATGAAAGTACTGATGAAGCCTTTGAAGCCAAGGCAGGCCCCATGAACCAAATTCCTCGTCAAGGAATTACTCTATGTGCCTCGGACTATCTATCGAATTCTGACGAAGACAATGAGTCCTATCAAAGGCCACAACTCAAATGATGAAGAAGTCGTTGGCATCATGAAGAATATGCTCTTCAACATCATTCATGGCATTCCAGTCAACTTCCATGATTTCTTCATGAGGACTCTGGCCAATATTGCTATGTCACCATTCGAGCTGAAGCCCTATGCTCCTTGGATTATGAGATTCATCAGGGCAAGATCTTCACTGAATTACAAAGCTGACACTCTGAACCACGGTAGCTACTTGCCTCCCATTGAAGTCCTCAAACATACAGTTTCATCAGCTAATGCTAAAGGTAAGGCCGCTGCTGTGATCGATGAAGGCATTCATCCATTGGATG
>NW_025275392.1:0-1305 GCF_018294505.1 Triticum aestivum
TGCTTCACTTAAATTATTTTGAGAGTCTTAATAGCATGGTAATTTGCATAATATTAATATGCTTGGTATTCAAGATTTGTGAAATTTTCTTTTGAGTGTGTTGAATACTAAGAGAAGATTGAAGCATGATAATTGTTTTGAGATGTGGAGGTGATAATATTAGAGTCATTCTAGTTTAGTAATTGTGAATTTAAAGAATACTTGTGTTGAAATTTGTGATTCCCGTAGCATGCACGTATGGTGAACCGTTATGTGATGAAGTCGGAGCATAATTTATTTATTGATTGTCTTCCTTATGAGTGGCGGTCGGGGACGAGTGATGGTCTTTTCCTACCAATCTATCCCCCTAGGAGCATGCGCGTAATACTTTGCTTTGATAACTTCTAGATTTTTGCAATAAGTATATGAGTTCTTTATGACTAATGTTGAGTCCATGGATTATATGCACTTTTTCCCATCCTTCCACCATTGCTAGCCTCTCTAATACCGCGCACCTTTCGCCGGTATCATACACCCACCATATACCTTCCTCAAAACAGCCACCATACCTACCTATTATGGCATTTCCATAGCCATTCCGAGATATATTGCCATGCAACTTTCCACCGTTCCGTTTATCATGACACGCTCCATTATTGTCATATTGCTAGCATGATCATGTAGTTAACATCGTGTTTGTGGTTAAGCCACCATTCATAATTCTTTCATACATGTCACTCTTGATTCATTGCATATCTCGGTACACCGCCGGAGGCATTCATATGGAGTCATATTTGTTCTAAGTATCGAGTTCTAATTGTTGAGTTGTAAGAAAAATAAAAGTGTGATGATCATCATTTTTTAGAGCATTGTCCCAAGTGAGGAAAGAATGATGGAGACCATGATTCCCCCATAAGTCGGGATGAGACTCCGGACGAAAATAAAATAAAAAATAAGAGGCCATAAAATAGAAGGGACAATGTTACTATCCTTTTACCACACTTGTGCTTCAAAGTAGCACCATGATCTTCATGATAGAGAGTCTCTCGTTATGTCACTTTCATATACTAGTGGGAATTTTTTTTATTATAGAACTTGGCTTGTATATTCCAATGATGGGCTTCCTCAAAATTGCCCTAGGTCTTCGTGAGCAAGCAAGTTGGATGCACACCCACTTAGTTTCTTTTGATGAGCTTTCATATACTTATAGCTCTAGTGCATCCGTTGCATGGCAATCCCTACTCACTCACATTGATATCTATTGATCGACATCTCCATAGCCCGTTGATACGCCTAATTGATGTGAGACTATCTTCCCCTCTTTTT
>NW_025275393.1:0-1305 GCF_018294505.1 Triticum aestivum
GCTAGGAGAGCGGCCTCCTTCTTCTCGGCCTCGTCCTGCGCCTTCTTGAGCAGCTCCTTCTGCTTAGCCAGCTGCGCCGCCAGCAGGTCGCGCTCCGTGGCAAGCTTGCTACACTCCTCCTCCTTGGCACGCCGGGCGGTATTGGCCTCGCCCAGCTGCTCCTGAAGAACGGCGTTGGCTCCTGAAGAACGAAAGAAGAGACAAATAAGTCATCAGCAAAGAAGATCGCCGGGAAGATCCGGCCCGACTGCTCAGCAGTCGGCCCGAATCTCGGGGACTACAGCCCGTGCGTGCAGCAGCACGCCCCCGCAAAGAAGAATAACTTACTCCGGCTTTCCAACAAGTCGGCAGCCCGCTTGCTCAACTCCTCAACATTGCAGTTGAAGGCAGTGGCGCGGAGGTTGTGATACTCCTGCAATAAGTCATTGAAGACAAAGTTAGTATTTGGAGCTCGCCAGAGGGAGTTCCGAACCGCCTGCTCAGCAGCCGGCCCGGAACTCCGGGACTACACCTAGTGGGTGCGCTGGCGCGCACCCACAGAGAAGAACGAGAATAAAAAAGAAGAAGGAAACGTACTCGGACGGCCGTCCGCGCTGCCAGATGCGCCCTGGTGCAAGTTTGAAGGGCGTCGCCTTCAGGGCACAGCTTCGCCTGAACGTCCAGAAGCGCTTGATTCAGTGGCTCGGTGCTGCCTCCGCGCAACCACCCGGTGGGCGCGGCGCTCGTGGCCTCGGCGTCCAAGGTTGCCGAGCTGGCGGCGCCGGTCTCCCGAGGTCGCGGCGCCGAGGTCGCCCTCTCAAGACGGTGGCGCACCAGCGAGGCGACTTGGAGAAGCAGCCGCGGCTCGGCTTCGTCCGTCACCGGCGGCTCCAACGGACCCACCGGCTGTTTGCCGTGCGGTCTCCCAGACGGCGGTGGAGGCGGCGGTGGCGGCATGAGAGTGTCCGACATGGAAGCCTCGCCGCTCTCCTTCTCCGCGACGGGGTTCTCGATGCCGGCCCCTCCGGTCTACCCCGTGAACTCCGGAGGCGGCGGTGCAGACGAGAGTGGGGGGACGAGCATCGCCGATCGGCGATGCGCGGCCTCCTCGGCACGCCGTCTCGCCGCGAGGGCGGCTTCGGCATCCTCCAGCTTCTTCTGGGCGG
This sequence comes from Triticum aestivum, assembly GCF_018294505.1. Classification (NCBI taxonomy): domain Eukaryota; kingdom Viridiplantae; phylum Streptophyta; class Magnoliopsida; order Poales; family Poaceae; genus Triticum; species Triticum aestivum. The sequence goes on from NW_025275393.1 coordinate 1,146, forward strand.
AGGCGGCCGCCCTGTCAGCCTCCGCCTTCTCTAGACGTTCGGCCTCCTCCTCCTCGCGCTTCTCCCGCGCATTTCGCTCCGTCGCCTCCCGCAGGTCGGCGGCAGGGTCGGCCCGCCGAGTATTGGCGGATGTCTCTGCCGACCTCATGACAGAGGGGAC
>NW_025275394.1:0-1305 GCF_018294505.1 Triticum aestivum
CAAATTCATCCATTAAGAGGTTCAAACAAGCATGGCTAAAACGCAAATGCAAAACAGATTTCAGACTTAGTGAAATTAACACTAGTCTGAAATTTCAGATCACGATGCTCTCTTCGGAGCAGCAAAACAACATGATAGAAAACCTGAACATGACAAGTAAGAACATGGCATGGAGCTACTCAACCAGCTTAATAAAACACCCAAAGTGACCTGGGGCCAAAAGGGTTCACAAAATACTCTACCGAGCTCACGAACATCGCTCGAACACAATCAGTTTTCAGACTTAGTGAAAACTGAGACATGCTGAAATTTAACTCACGAAGGCATGCAAACGAGCTCGATGCACTCACTACGGTGCAAGTCATGGCAAGGAAAGCATATAACCAGCAAGAAGGCACAAAGTGCTAGCTACACATGGCAAGAACAAAGGCATAGCATGCATGGAACACTAACGGTAGCATCGGCAAAATCGCAAACAAGTTGACGATCTGCCCAGATTAACAACGAAGCAAAAGTTGAGCTCGATTGAGTCAACCTAGAGCACTCCACAAATGCCAACAAAGACATGGATGGATAGAGCATGACATAAATATCAAAACTCCCTTACTGATCATCCTCAAAAGAGGCACGGATCACTAGGAAACAAGCTGGACATATAGCATCATGAACTAAAATATCCCAGACTTAGCGAAAATCACTAAGTCCCTGAAATCTGCAATCTCAGGTATCTCTCTTCGCAAGCTTGCACAAGACAACACACACATCCTAAAAATGCATGGGTGGCACCTCTGGAAAGAAGACAAAATGCTTCACAATACATCCCAAAGGGGCACAGGCATATCATGCACGGATTAAACATAGCAAAAATGACAAAAGTGCATGATGAACTAACGGTTCTGCAGTTTAACTCACGAAACCTCCTTCTAACAGAATTTTGGGTATCGAGATGACCTCAAATGCAAATGATGCAATGGAATGAAATTATGTACATGTCGAGACGAAGATTTTGATATATCATATGCCCAAAACGGATCTACGGTTGCGGAGATACAAGCAGTCAAAGAATGCATAAAAATCTGGGAGATTAGGGTTTCGGGGAGAGGTCAACCTAGCCCAGATCCAGATTTGGATCGGCACGCTTCCCGAGGCGGCGCCGGAGACACTGTTCGCCGGAGAGGAGAGGGACGCCGGGCTCCGGGAGGTCGCCGGAGAGGGGGCCGGGCGTGGAGGAGGCGGTCGCCGGGGACCGGATCCGGCGACCCGGGGCGGCGCGTGGCGGCGGAGGGCGCCGGACGGGGCGGCGCC